>NC_084510.1:26246809-26546809 GCF_024500385.1 Phyllopteryx taeniolatus
CACTCGCTTCGCATCCCGCCTGTCTCCATCTTTCATTGTGGAACTCACGTCTCTTTTGCTGCTGTATTTATAGAGTGCCATATAGAAACTTATCACGAGGAAAGTGTCAGTCTGAGGCCCGTTCAGGGTTTCGGTTTTGTTCACGACGCACCAAACTGTGACAAGGACAAACGTCTTTGTGTGCTCGATCACGCCTGTTCATGTGGAGGGCTTTTTTTTTTTTATTTGTGTTTTTTTGTAGCCCCCTCCCAGCCCACCCCCATCAATTTAAGACTAAAAGATGAGGGGGGAAAAAAGCCTCCATTTTCTGTTAAATGTTGAACTATGACAAAGAAAGGACCCATGTGTTTTATGTGTGATTTGATCAATTATAAATGTGTCGTGCAATAAACTGTCGGATGTGGGTTTTTTTTTAAACTATATATGATTGTATAAATATTGTACATAGAAAACACTCCTATTTTGCAAGCAAAAGATTCAATTTGTACTGTTGTTATACATTAAAATGAACAGCTGACGATACTCATTCTCGCCCGGTTTCTTTTTGTGTCTTGCAAGAGACCTGCGCACCTAGAAACCGTTCAAAAGGAGCCGCATACTATGAAACGGAGTGAATTGAAGATCTACTTGTCTGCTTTGTCATTCTCAAGCCAATCTCATGCTTCCTGTTTTCTTATTCTAGTAGCTCACTGGCACGCCGATTCACTTGGGAGACGAGAATGGAGCTTTCATTGGAAAGGTATCATGTTTTGTTACATGAACACAAAGCCTTGCGCTTCCACTCTACTGAAATTAAACAGGAGCTGGATGAGATATCGGCTTATTTGGAATCTCGAGAAAAGTAGCGCCACGTCGTCAATCCCTTTGTAGTGACAGAGAATGGATGTCGACGCAAATGATTTGAGGGTAGTTCGTGGAAAATAGCTGACATTTTCTGACCTTTTGATAATCATATACCATCTGCTATAGAGTTGTATAATCTGACATTTCCAATTGGCCAAGGGTATGCACGGTTTGGCAGCATCTTCATTTTTGGGCTTGTTTTTCAGACCAACGGTCATCCCGAAAATCTCAACGAGTGGGAGTAACCTTTCTATCAACTCGCGCATGTGTGACCAGTAATTATTAGGATTTTTATATTTTTTGTTGCTGAAAGACAAAAATGCAAAAATGAGCTGCTTTGCCAACAAATTACTTTGTTTTAGTATCGAAGCTGTATAACTTATGTTTATTTTGTGTTTAAACTTGCAGCATAAAATGTGATAACCCAGCCAAAGGCGAGACCTAAATCCAAATCAGAAATGCACATAAAGAAAGGAAGCAAGGAGGATTTTAAGGAGAATGTTAAAAGACATTTGTGGAAATGGTTGGCATTTGACTCATTTCCTTGAATGACTACTGGGAAAAAAAGTCAACAAACACCAATTGTTTTTCAAAGGTTAAGCGACACTGCTGCGAGTGACAGGAATTCATTTCGCCGACAAGCAACTGCAACTCTGCTTAGGGTTACGGCAATATCGCGACAGAGAAGCAAAGCTTGTAAAACAACAAAGAACTATCCAGAAGGAAATGATTCAATCCCTTTGAATTGGAACATTTCAAAAAAAAAAAAAAAAACCCTGCAAGTGATGAGCAGCTTCCTTGGGGAGAGAGGAATAATTTGCCTTACTGTAAGTACTGTGACAATATTTGGTGTGGCATGTGAGCAGCGTATAAGGACTCCTCCGCACTTGCTGTCAGGAATTCATTATTGATGTTTATCCCTCAGGGCAAGCAGCAGAGCAGTGGGGGGCGATTGGGGAGTTGCGTGAGCATTCGGAACCTTCAACCTGCGTGGATGTGGCTCACGACACAGAAGTTGACTTTTCCTGGTAGGAGGTTGGACATTTGGGAATTTTCTTTAAATGTGGCATTACGTATAAAATGGATTTTTTTATTGTAAACAAACAGTTGGGTCTCAAATAATTGTCCTCTGACAGCTGCAAAAAAACCACAGGTTGTCCTCTTGGTGGACTTTGGAAAACTACTGGATTCCCTGTGCATCCACAGGACCGCATAGAATATGACTCCATATCCGCTTGGCGGAGGGCTCTTTCTCGTCAGGACTGCTACTGGTTTTCGAAATTCTCAATCTTGCACAAACACTCAGGGATCGTGGACTATATAATGGGCCCGCCGCACACCGCCAACTAAAAGGACACTGAGAATGGATATTTGGCAGATTGCCCCATTCACTAACAAATCATACTCGTGCATTTCCGCAACAGAGATTCAAACCACTTTAAATCCACGTTAATATGAAATTCTAAAGATCATTGTAAAACACATATTGTATATTGTATATACTGTATTGTTATTGCTTGAGGCACCGCCACCAAGCTAGCGTACATTTTAATGTCCAGACTTTGCTTTTTCATCCACAGGAACATTGCCACAACCAAAGCCGAAAAGGAGCCATCGCCGAGGTGGACGGCGACCGCGGCACAAAGAAAAGGAGAAAGTTTATCCAACAAAGCTTGAAAGACAACGAGAGCGGGCGAGCTAGAAAGGTGGCTGCTGGGCCGAGGCAGCAAGGATTTAAGGCACCGGCAGATGCAAAACCGGGCAGGGGATGGCGAGGGATCCTGGTTCTAGTAAGCCATTTCAATCCAAAAATCACTTACGACGGGAGAAGCAGCAGCCAAATTGTGCCACTACTCTCTTTCCGCTTCAATGGCCAGATTTCAAGTAATCAAATTGGATTTTTCATTTGTCGTACTACCATTTTGGAACAGTACAAGGAGTAACGATTCAATTCGGAACTCATTCGTTACTGTCAATACGAATGGCGAATGGGGATTTAGAGGGAGAGTCCAGCGTGTGGACAAGGCCAATGCCAGCAGGGGGCGCTGTTGAGTCAGTCTCAATAAGTTTGCTGGCTCAAGAAGCAAACATACAGGTAAGGCCATCAAGGTAGATCTCCGCTATGGCTCATTGAGGAGCTTTTATTGGAAATGCTCCGTGGACATTGTGGTCAATCTGGATGATTAAAGCAAAGACAGTCACTGATAAATAAAACCTCAAATACGTCTCCTGTACAATCAAGCGGCGTTCCATTCCCTGAGGCTGCTGAGGTTAGCATGCATCAGCCTCCCGCCACTCTAATTAAATATGCAAGCTGCATTATCAGGCTGCACACCATCAAAGCGGCTGGGCGCCGAGCGAGTGTTTGTTCTTGCCAAGGCCAACAGACAGATGTCCAAATCGGGGAACCAAAATCCCCAACGGATCAGCCCAAACAACTCACAGAGTGATCACAACCCTCCACATTTATCTAATCAGCTATGAAACATTGATTTCACATCTCCTCCTTTTGTCCACGCCCCTTAACAAAGACATTAGTGACGTCATCGCACATCGTCTGGCAAAGGAGATCGTAAGAGTGCACGCAGATGCTAGAAATCCAATGCAATATTGATTAGTTAATTCAAGAAAGGATGGAAGAAAACGTGGACTGCACCTGGATGGTTGACTACTGCCATCCTGTGGATACAAGTATAGTGACTTAAGCAATTTAGAAAGCGGCTACATCATCAGCCCAACTTAACATTCTTAAGGAGGTCATCGGAGAGGCTGTGCATCTTGTGCGCGCGCGCGTGCGTGCGGAGGGTCCCGCAGGTCCGAAATACTGACACACTCATGATTCACCATGATGAAAGGAACACTCGCTCTCAAACGTGGATGATTGCCTCACTTCCGTTCTTTGGCCTGCACACTAAAAGGGTCAGCAAGACATCGCCGCCTGGACCAGATAGAGAGATAATGGTCAAATCCCCCCCTTGCCCACCCACTTCTTCTCAGAGTCTCCCTCCTGCCCTCTGGAAATCACTTCAAGACAGGCGCCCTCCGACGCAGCCAATCAGTGAGCTCTGTGGGATTTACAGCTCTATTTTATTTGTTTATTTAATTTTTTAAAGCTCCATAATTAAAAAAAAAAAAAAAACACATTACAACACGCACGCGTGTCTGCCATGTGTTTGTCAGAACACATTTCGTCAATTTAAAACGTTTATTCCAAAAATTAAAAAAAATGCCCTCCACTGTTAAACCGTCAAGGCAGAGAGCAACAGAATCATTATGGCGGTACAATATTGCTCCGGGTGGCCGGGCCTTCCCTCTTCCCAACGAAGAGCATCGCTGTTTTATAGCTTCTGCCAGAGGCTCGCAAACACTTTGCCTACCAAATAAAATAGTCAAGATTGATATGAGGAACAAAAGAAGCAACGAAACTGTACAAAAAAAAAAAAAAGTCATGCACTGTAGGTTTTTAGGTTTTATGATCTGAAGTCAGTCAGAAACAGTTGACATTTAAACTGTTGAAAAGGGTAAGTCTATAGTTTAGCACCTATGCGCTTAAAAGTTATCCGATAAAAGTGTTATTTTGCAATGGATTGGTTGTTGAGTGCTTTGAGACTTTACACGACCTTAACAGTTTTTTATTGATATTTAAAGGAGAAATTATGTGTGTGTTGTTTTTGTTTTGTTTTGTTTTTTTAACAAAATAAACCGTTAAATACTGGTGGGCCAATGTTGAATTCTACTGTCATTACCGTGACAACCAAGGCCGGCGCTTGCGTCTTATTTGGCTTGATTTACAGAAACAGAGACCAGAGTCTGTGAGCATGTGTACAACACCAGTGTTTCTCCCAAGTGTTGTAATAGTGCCACTCGTTGTACACTGGTTCCCTCTAGTGATATGTGACAGAATCACTGCCTGGCTACAGTCCGTCCGTCTTGTTGTTGACCAATACCTAGGGGCTACTATCATACGATAATGCTGTTTGGAAAAACTGGCTCCCCAGAGACCCAATTATTTGGATAATAATGATCCAGAATACTGTATATCCCTTTGAAAACATTCATCCATTCATTTCTCTGCGTCCTCTGTTCAGTCTCTACCGGCGGACACCTTATTTACAGAGCACATAGCGCTAAGACAACAATCCGCCTTTACAGTCACGCAGTCAATGAAAGGGGAGAATAAATAAATAAATAAATAAATAAATAAATAAAAGCCCACTTATTAATGTCAGCCGAGTGAATCACAACACTATTAAATGACAATTTGAAACGTGTTCTGGTGTCTAACACTCATTATGTTGGTAGAAATGTGTTTTTATTGAAGAGCATTTTGGGCGAAAACATCACCGCCGAATTATCTGGCGATGGGACTAATTATGACATTCTAATTAATGTCGCTAAGCAGCACAGGAGGATAGTAGGAAGCATGGTTCTGGGTTCCAATCTGGCTCAGACCTTCCTCAGTGGAGTTTGTGCGAGTGTGAAATCACATTTCAGGAACATGCGTGTTAGGTTCAATGAACACGGTGGGAATGTGAGGGGACGTGCACTGTGATTGGCTGGTGACAAGTCCAGGGTGTACCCCGCCTCTCGCCCAAAGTCTGCTAGGATACGCTCCAGCTACCCATAACCGTAATGAGGACAAGTGCTGTAGAAAACTGAAAGATGAATGGAAAATTCCTGTAGTTAACTTGTGAGATGTCGTCATAAATAAGATTAGTTAAAAGCCCAGTACAGTAGTTCCTTGGAATTTACATGCTTCAGCGATCAAAGAACTCAACCAAAGAATTCAATGACCAAAAATCCAGAGCCCAAACCAAACCAAACCAAACCAAACCAAACCAAACCTTCTATTTTCTTTGTCAAATGGTAATGACGACCTCATTCTAAAAGGAACTTTTACTTCACCGCGTTTTATTTGCCATTGACATTATTTACTTGCAGAACTTCTCGACTGTTATTATTATTCTCTTATAGGGAAAACTGAACAGAACAGAAACCCAAAGCCTCCTGCAACTGTTTGTTTTTGAATCCCGACGGGCCGCTGTAATCGCGTAGGCCTCCCTCCCAATCAGCTCTGCAGTGTTTCATCAAAAGCTCTTCTGTGGCATGAGACCACACGGCCATGACTTCACTCCCCATGACCCCGTGATGGTTCACTGGTTGGCATTCCATTTCATATTTTTAGCTACTATCCTCGGAAGACTGGGAACCCCCCAAAAAGGACTTTTCACTGATCCATCATCTTCAAGACCACATTAATTCCTGCTTTCAACACGTGAACTATTTTTTGTAATACTTCCACATTAGTGCAACGCCATTACGAAAGCGTAACAAGACCTAACAGTAACCACAACAAGGTGGAAGATAGCTAGAAAAAGTCTGTAGAAGGAAGCACACTTAAATGATGCATGAAATGACTGAGTCACAAAGAGTGCAGGCGCAAACATCAAATACAAACTCGAAAACAAATCTGATCCAGGACGCTGGGCGACTGCCGATTTGTTTCAGGGTTATTCATATTTCAAACAAACTAACAAATGTAGAGATACGCTTGCTGATATTAAAAACCTTTGTCAGACAGTAATGCTAAAGCAGGATACACATATACCGATATTCAGATTCATTTCCCAACCCAATCCCCCACCGCTCAACGTCAGCAAAAGCCAGATTAACAGAGATCTCGAAAAGATTATCCTGAGTGATTATCCTTTGGTGTGGAGTGTGTTAAGAGTTCCTTTTTTCCTCCTCGATGTGCTTGGAAAACAGTCAGGGCTGACAATCGTAAATGTTAAACGTGCAAGATTTACGATTGCAAATCGTTATGCCCTGTGGCACACGCTGCCTCTCACAGGTCAGTCTTGGTACTACGACAGACATCTGGTTTGGAGGAGGAGCCTCGCAATTATCGGTTATGTGTGTAGTGTGCCGTGTTGGTTCCGAGTACACCACATACCGTAATTTCTCGTGTATAATGGCCATTTCCCCCCCCCCACCCAAAAAATTGTCAAAAGTCAATAGTGCGCATTATACATAGGCATTTTATAAATGCATGCCGCCATCTAGAGGTTATGAAAAAGCTGTACACTTTTATTCCAAAATGCCACCGCGTCCAAGAGTTTATGAGAGAGGTGTACACTTTCATTCTAATATGCCACCGTCACGTAGTGGTTATGAAAAAGGTGTAGCCTACACTTTCATTCCAATATGACAGGGGTACGTATGACTGCATATATGTACAGTTGTGCTCATAAGCTTACATACCCTGGCAGAATTTGTGAAATATATATATATATATATATATATATATATATATATATAATTATTTTATTTTATTATTATTTTTTTTTTTAAATATGACTGATGACTGAAAAACAACCATCATCAATTTCTTAATGGTTATGTTTTCTTTAATGACAATGCTTTTCTGAATTGCTTGACCGTTTAATTTCAATCCCATTAAAATAAAATTAAATGTGTGTTGTCTGCCCTTTTATGTTTTCTTTAAAGAATTGTAACCATCTTACAAATTCTGCCTGAGTAATCAAACATATGAGCACAACTGTGTGTTTTCTCATTTACTAAATAAAAGTAGGGCTGTGAATTTCAAAATAAGCGCAAGTAAATAAATAAAGTATTACTTGTTCAAGTGCTTAACTTCAGAATAATTCTTTGAAAAAAAAATCTAAAAGTACAGATAATACTTCATGTTTTGATCATATCGGTAGAAGCAAAATCATGCATTATAAAAATGCATTATACATAGGTAGAAGAATTTTCCAGAATTTTAAGGTCAACTTTGAGGATGCGTATTATACATGGGTGCGCATTATGCTCGATAAATTACGGTACTATAAGAGCAGTAAGCAAGCCGATTTTCTTTCCCCTCAACAAGTGTGCGGTCTGTCATATTTTTAAAAATTGATTTAGATGTTCAAAGACAGTGTGTGTGTACACGTCTTACGTCAAATTAATATCTGTTTGCAGTTCGAGCTCAGTGAAAAAAGGCACATTAGTGAAGCATTTGACTTGAAAGGTTTCACTGTGTCCTCATGCTGTGAAGAAACAACATGACAACAATTTGAAACAATTTGCCCTCTTGTGAAAATAAATGTGGAGCCAAAATATGACGTCTCTCAATATTGATGAAATGTCATCTGATATAAAAAAAAATCATCTGTTTAGTGTGACTGATGCAAACAGTGAGCATGTTATTCCAGTCAGGTGGCCCGAGTAAAGTTAAGGTATTACACATTTATCCTACAACCCCAATTCCAATGAAGTTGGGACGTTGTGTTAAACATAAATAAAAACAGAACACAATGATTTGCAAATCATGGTCAACCTATATTTCATTGAATACACGACAAAGACAAGATATGTCATGTGCAAACTGATCAACTTTCAACCTTTCAACATTAATGGTGCCTTCACAGATGTGTAAGTTAGCCATGCCATGGGCACTAACACAGCCCCATACCACCACAGATGCTGGCTTTTCAAATTTACGTCCATAACAGTCCGGATGGTTCTTTCCCTCTTTGGCCCGGAGGACACGACATCCACAATTTCCAAAAACAATTTGAAATGCGGACTCGTCGGACCACAGAACACTTTTCCACTTTGCGTCGGTCCATCTTAGATGAGCTCGGGCCCAGAGAAGCCGGCGGCGTTTCTGGGTGTTGTTGATAAATGGCTTTTGCTTTGCATAGTCGAGTTTCAAGTCGCACTTCCGGATGTAGCGCCGAACTGTATTTACTGACATTGGTTTTCTGAAGTGTTCCTGAGCCCATGCGGTGATATCCTTTACACATTGATGTCGGGTTTTGATGCAGTGCCGCCTGAGGGATCGAAGGTCACGGGCATTCAATGTTGGTTTTCGGCCTTGCTGCTTACGTGCAGTGATTTCTCCAGATTCTCTGAACCTTTTCATGATATGATGGACCGTAGATGATGAAACCCCTCAATTCCTTGCAATTGTACGTTGAGGAACGTTGTCCTTAAACTGTTGGACTGTTTTCTCACGCACTTGTTCACAAAGAGGTGAACCTCGCCCCATCTTTGCTTGTGAACGACTGAGCAATCCAATCGTGGCACCCACCTGTACCCAATTAGCCTGCTCACCTGTGGGATGTTGCAAACAGGTGTTTGAGGCGCATTCCTCAACTTTCTCCGTCTTTTTTGCCACCTGCCTGTCCCAGCTTTTTTGGAACGTGTTGCAGCCATAAAATTCTAAGTCAATGATTATTTGCTAAAAACAATCAAGTTTATCAGTTTGAACATGAAATATCTTGTCTTTGTAGTGTATTCAATTCAATATAGGTTGAACATGATTTGCAAATCATTGTATTCTGCTTTTATTTATGTTTAACACAAGGTTCCAACTTCATTGGAATTGGGCTTGTATTTCACAAAGCGCTTATCCAGAATTTTCTGTACAACTACAACCAAAGAAGACAATACAGATGTCAACGCTCAGTGAAACTGACAACACAGCGTGGTGACAAAAAAAGATTTCTGCTTTTTGCCTTTTAGTGGGAACTTTTATATCTTATATCATATTGCCTCATAAGACATATCAGGATTGGTCATTATATGTAGTTCTTGGCAGAGAAAAGAGGTTGTACACTACAGGAAAAAAGGAGAGCTACGTGCGTGGCATAAAGACGAGCAAAGAAAGTCAAAGAGCGAAAGCACGCAGGGAAATAAAAAAAAAGTGATGACACACTTACAAAAGGGTCTGGATTTGGATTTGTGTGGGCTTGGCTGAAGCTAAAGGGGATTCCTTGTGAGAAAGTGCAAGCACAAAAGCTCAGTACAAACATTTCTCCCGAGACACCTCATCATGCATTTAGCGCATGGGCTCGGTACAGTATATGCGCTTTACGTAATCGTGAGGTGCGACTATCAGAGTTGCCGCAAGTCCACCTACAAACTGAACCGCGCTGTCACAAATCCTACGGGAGCAGATCGCAGCCCATCGTGGGAAATGGGCAGCGACTAATCGGAAAAGAGGTTGCATGCGTGAAAACGGATGTGCACTAAAGGGTACACTAAAGGGTGACAAGCAAGGCCGACGGGTTTGAAATCACTATATGCGTGTGGTACAACATTCCCCGCTGTCTGACGCGCTTTGTTGGTTTCCCCGCCACGTGACGAACACACACGTATGTAATTATTCGGTTAGTCTGACTTTGAACATAGTGTACATGCAAACACCTTACTAATTTGGTAAGCTAAAGCATGTGGTGAGATGTCAAGTTTTGACCGTGATCTGCACATGCTCCAATGTTCCTCCACCCCAAGGTTTGACTGGGAAATACAAGAAGCCATTGGGAAGGGCAGCATCGGCCGGCAAAAGAGAATGTACCAAGGACCCCCGAAATCCAAAATGAATTAATTCCATTTGCACGAGGATTCAAAGATATTTTCTATTTCTTGTTTATCCATCCATGGTCATGGTTTATCCGATTTACACATTTAAAGTATGAGCATTTGGCATATGTGCCATTAAATTAGCAGCCTGACATTAACAACTGGTAGACTAGTATTTGAATGACCTGATGTTTGATCTCCGGCGTTGGTCCTCCTTTATTAATTAGATTGCGTTTCGTGTGAAAATCCCCTTTTTTTCAGGTTCGCTAGAATGTCTTCCATGTTTGCCTTTCATTTGGAGCAACATTTTAGATTGCACTGACGGTAGCAGGTGATTGGCTCATTGCCTTCCTGTCACGGCCCTAAAGCTGGCCCTCCGCCAACGTGAGCTGGAACTCCAAACCGAAGCTCGAGACGTTGACCTTACGCGTCTGGCATAAGAGCTACGGAGATGGAGACATCTCCTCACCGCGCTACTTCTACCACCACAGCGCCACCACCTATGCTACGGGTTTAGAACCCCAAACCCTGCTCAGAATGGCGACGGCTCTGTGTGTCAGGGTACTAAGTGTCCTAAAAGTAACAGTAAACAAGAAAGCCGTACTTTGTATTGCCCCTTCTGCGCAATATTTTGGAAAATGCCACTCTTTGTCGTCTTCTCATCCAGTCCATTCATTTTAACACGGAAGATTGCAAGCGCTAACGCAATGTGAGGGTAATGAAAAGTGGAATGCCTTGAGTCGTATATTTTGGGATTCTTTCCAATGAAAATGCAATGCCAAACCGATCGCGTAATTTGAGTGCTTTCCTGTCCACGCAGCTCGATAAGATCTTAGCCCAACTACTGCAACCAAAAACAATGTCGAGCACAGGCGTCTAGTCATGAAAATGATAACCAAATGCAGGGGCAATTAGCTCATATGATTATTAAAGTTGCCACAAGGAACATATCAGGTAAAAGATGTGTAAGTGCCTCGCCTGTAAACAAATGCAGTGCAGCTCAGCTTCTGGCTAGTCAACGTCCTGGCTGGTCATATGTTTAAAAGATATATTTATAGTGGAGCGTGATTTATTTATTTGAATTATTACTGGATTGTCACTAGTTATTTTGAGTCACCCGTTTTAAATCCCCTTTGTCTTTCAAATGTTCTTTTATTGGGATATTTTTTGAATTGATAATTTTCCATTGACTTAATGTATTTCTTTGACTTTGTAAAGCACTTTGAAATGCCTATGTATGAAATGTGCAATACAACTAAATTTGCCGTGATTTTTGCTTTCCCATTTGACCCCTAGTGATTATAAATGTGGTTTCATCGGTATAACCGGCCCCACGAGGGCAACCATTACGACGACGTTGCCCGCGATGAAGAGGTATGACAGCCTTACCGTGAGTCAAATGAACTAAGAATAGCTTAAAGTTCACCTAAAAAAGAAAAGCGGAATGTGTTACGGGTCTCTTCTGCCACTGAGGGTTAAAGGTCCGTTCAGCACAATCTGACAGGAAACTGTGATTGACGAGGGCCCAAGTAGCTGCAATACTTAACTCGCTAACAGACTATTGAGTGTTTTACCGGGGTGATGCGAGTGCCGCCGTCCAGCTGCGGCTGCTGTCATCGGCACGCCGCCGCTTTGCCTCGCCGGGGCGGGGGCCGTGCGTGCGTTGAGCAAGTCACGGTGAGAGGCCAATTGGCCGCCTCGACACCCCGCTGTTTGAGCTTGAGGTTTGGGTGGCGGTCTGCCAGGGGAGGTGGAGGAGGAAATGGGATGTGGGGGTGACGGGCAACGGTGTCAGATGACACGACTGTTTTAAGAACAGATCCCAGCGGTCCGCTTCTACTAACTGCTGTCTATGCGGGCGGGACCTTTTTTTCATACTTTCGCCAGCGCTTCCACATGTGTGAGAGCATGAGAACTGAGAAAGCAATTCTTTTTAATTTGCAGGAGAGAGTCCAGACGGCGGGGGGGCTCCTCTGTGGAAGTGTGAAACATTCTTCGACCGCCGCCGATTGATGGCCGCGTTGAGGGCCGCTAGCTTCGGGCTACAGAAATGGATTAATACAATTAGCATAACACTGAGTGGCACCTTTGTTTCCAACGTGATATTGTGCTCAGCAGTCCATCTCCATAAGCCTGTTAGAGACCGGAGTGTCGGCAGTCACCTTTCATCGTGTGCTGGTTTACTGCCCCCATCCAGCGGGATTCACAGGTCAGGGACTCATTTTCTAACCTATCACCTAACAAAAGAAAGAGCAGTTTTAATGCCTGTATATGCTGAAAGTGAAAGGTATTTGCGGAATGCTGCACTTTTGGAAAACACGCAGAATCCTAATAAGAGTCGAGTCTCCTGCTGAACAACATCTGCCTTGCTTGACGGCGAGGGGCGTGGCCGGCAGGAAGACGGGTGAAGGGCTGGGCCTCGGCAAGGGAGAGAGGGAGTAAGGGAGGGCTGTATAAAAGTCACAGAACACAAGTGGGGCTTTATCCATCCTGCTCCGGGTAAGAGGAAACCTTAAGCCGCTGCTGAACCAGCTTTACCTCCACTTTTCCCTCCATTTTTGACCACCGCCGCCTGACGCGTGCACATGGCAGCATCATCTCCACCGCGAGCGGGGCTACGTGCCAGCATGCTGGCCTTGGCCTTTCTCCTCGTCGGTTCCGTCACGATTGGTGAGTAATGCATTTATTTTGAAATGTTGCAAAGTGGAAGAAAGTGTGCTAAACTTGTTCAGCTGCAGGGAAACCCGAGTGCCGGGGGTGTTGGGGGGGGGGGAGTTGGAGGAGTTTGAATGGTCTTCCAGTTTGAATTCAGATTTTAACCCTACAATCTCTTTGCTCACCGGAACGGAAACAAACCGTTTCAAGCCTGATGTTGAAAAAGGAGTTGTTTTTTGGGGTGGGGTGCTTTTGCCCCTCGAGATGTGGTGCTCCGAGGCAAACAAAGGGATCATTTGAATGATCATTATGATACATGCTGGAATCTGAAATGATTATTTAAAGACTATATCATTATTTGAGGCTTTTTTCTTTAAGCTTTGAAGTCATTTACTGCTATTTTACTATTGATCTTCCCAACTTTGAGAAATGTCCCTATTATATTTAACTGGATGAAACATGAAGCCGTGTGTGTGTGTGTGTGTGTGTGTGTGTCTACATAGTAGAGGAGGCTTTCGTGAGACATTCTCGTTGACTGATGGAGTTGAACTATCTGGAAAATTGGATACAGCTCGCATGCTCAAGTTCAATTGAAGAAATTCTAAAAGTTTTTCCAACTAAATTCAACAGCAGCTTCGTTTATTTTCCCCCCCAGCATCTTCGAATGACCTCGGGCTCCTTTTTGTCACAAGATTTTGCACAATGAATTTTGTCCTTTCAACATCCCCCCCCCAAGCTGCTTATATTCCATCCAATTGCAAAGAGCGAGAGTTGAGATCTTGCTTCAACAAAACTTTCACAGAGCCACCACCAAATAAGGAAATAAACAGCTTTTAAGCCTCTCTGTAATCAAACCTCTTTCCAAGGGAGTTGCTTCTTCAACAGTAAGAAGGAGCTCCAGCCAGGCCATTTGATGAAACTCCAGTTTTAGTTCTTTAATCATAACACGAAGAGCTGGAGGGTCACTCGCAAATAAAATGTGACAAAGCCAAGTTTCAATCTTACATATCAAATTGGAGCTGAGCGTAAACAAAACCTCTGTGTTGTGGCCTTCAATTAATCACATGACTTAATTCGAAACGGGTGTTTACCACAGCTCATGAGCTCATCCATGTAGAGAAGTTTTAAACAACATTGTTGTATAGATTCTGAAACAGAAAAGTCAAATATCATACACATGGAAAATCCCGTGTGTTGCGTTACATTTGAACTAAACGTCTGCTTCCTGAGCTGGACTCAACTAACCAACTGAATTGTCTCGTTAACTTGGGTGATTGTAGCTGTGCTGCGTCTTACGTAAGCAAGGAAGGACAGTCTTACTCAATGGGTGAGATTTATGAGCTGGAGAGTGTGTAATGGTTACCGGGACAAAAAGAGAGGGGGAGTTGTGCGAGCATAATGGACAGGCCCACATGGGAAAACTCCTGCGGCGAAAACATTCAACAGGCTTCTTGTGGAAAAATGGGAACATAAAAGTAAAGGAGATTTCGCGTGTTTGGACAGACCACCTAACATATTTCACCAATGCACCATAACACAGTATGAGGTCTGTGTGAAGTGGTTTTAGGGCGGTTCTTCAGTCCGGCGGCGAACCCAGCCCAAGGTAGGAACATGTAATCATGTGAACCATTGTTTGCGGAGCCACTATAGAAGTAACAGATGCAGTCAAACGTCAACGGCAGCGTAGCATCGAAGTGATGCAATGAGATCCCAGTCAAGTACAGATGCCGTCCCACTGTTTCCAAGTCGTACTGGTCCCAGGAGTAGGCTAAAGCTATACATATGCCTACTTTTGAAACTGTTACTTCCACGATACGATGGAAATGTAACCGGTGGAATGGGACTTGATCAAGCGACACATTTTCCAAAATACAGTGGGCCTTATGATGGAGTAAGAAATGTATGCTATGTTTACATTTAACGTCAGCATGCGGTACCATGTAAGGTGGTGCATTTGTGTGCGCTTAAATCACTGGCCAGTTACACGCTGACGTGCATTTGCATTGTTTGTTCGCATTCAATTTACTTTCCTAAGGTGAAGCTACGTGATTGTTTTCACTACACCATGTGTAACTGTCTTTGTTTTGTTTGACAGTAAACTTCAGCTTCAAGCCTCTTTTTTTTTTTGAACAACTGTTCATTGTTTGCCGAATTGCTGCTTGTAAAGTGAGTTGGGTGAACTTTTTGCTTGCAAATCAATGCAGAAAATATCGCCAGGACGACGGCTTGTATCGAAAGAAAACTCAGTGGCAATATGTTTTTGTGTGTTTATTTATTTTCTCTTCAACTGTCAAAACCCAACACCGTTCCGTTAAGGTGTGTTCCTGCCCGCTGTTTGACCGGAAAAATTGTTGCCAACATTGTTGTGTAACAACAGGATTGGAATGAACACTAAATAAATAAATACGAATAAAACGTTTACAGATAGTGGTGCGAAATGTACCACGCGAGCGTAACTGCGCTGTATCACAACGTGGCTTTAATCAAACACCTTCATGCTTTAAATAGGGGCAGGAAGCTTGAGCGATAGATGGCAACGTTAACTGCTTAAAGCACTGAACGATGTTTCAAAATCTTTACACATGGACTAAATGCACTCACGTCGTAAGTTTAAAATGGCTTGTTATAGCCGATAGCAGCCCTGGATGCATGCACAAGTAGTTACTTTTCTGAAAACGTACTACGTCTCAAATTCTTTCGGCGCGCAATGGATACGAAGCCTCTGAGCATCCGACTCACTGTGGAAGCCGATCCCTCCAATGTCTACCTTCACACAATCAAACCCGACGAGGCCTATTCACAGCCAAAGGCAAATGTGAGGGGGAGGGTTGGGGTGCAACGCCAACGCACCAATTGGAAGCAGATGTCACGTTTCCTGATCGGTGCCCCCGCAAGCAGGCACCTCACTTTTGATAAGCAGCCCTCGGGGTCGGGACGGCTGCAGCTGGGCAGCACCGGGTGAAGTATGCGCCGCGTCCACGTTGTTTTCCTGCCAAGGGGAGCGAACGGGATGGCTATCAATCGCTCTGACACGAATGAAGGGGAGGAAGGAGGATACGGGGGAGGGGGGGTGGGGTTATTTTGTATAGTCAAGATACTGGGGATCAGCAGCCTGTTGTTTCAAAGAGGGTAGAGTTGCAAAGCACGCTGAACCCAAAGGGACCAGGCTCCGGTGTCACATTCCTCGGCATGCTCTTAACTCTCCAACTCAGGTTCATTAGGAGGGACGGATATGAAATTACAAAGCAAGATACTTCCATTTACTCCTTTATTTGTCAATTGGGAAAAGAGCAGGAAAAGATGCTATTTTTGATGTTCTGATTAATCAGAATCAGAATCATCTTTGTATGTCCAAAACACACAAGGAATTTGTCTCCGCTAGTTGGAGCCGCTCGAGTACGACAACAGACGGTCGATTGACAGAGAACACTTTGGAGACATAAAGACATTGACAAAAAACAAAAAACAATTGTGCAAAAAGATGCAGAGTCCTCGAGCACTTGGAGCAGTTCCAATGACTAATATTGCAATAGTCCGGTGCAATGAGCGTTGTGCAAAGGGCGGCGAGACTTCAAGGAGTGGATGCGGTTTCAAGTGACGAGTAGTGCGATCGTCTGGGACAATGTCGGTTGTGCAAATGTTACGGATACTCCTCAAACAGTGTGCAAATGGAGCAGATGCTACTCCGGCATGAGTGGCCAGTATATGCAAATAGTGCAGCATGGTGCTATTTGGTGCTAGTGTGAACTGAAGATTGAGGGAGAGGTGGATAGCAATCCCACTGGCACAGCTCGTCATGCTGAATAAGCTGAAAGAAGACGGCATGGCGTCGCCGAATGTTACGCTGATTAAATAAGGCCACCACAGCGCCAAATTGATGTCTTTGTGACGACAGAAGCTTTGATGTATACAAGGGCAATGTTGTTCATTTTGTTAAAAATAATCTAATCTGAGAGGTCAAGGTTTTGACCACCCGTGACCGACCGTCAAGCACAGACCGGCGATTTGAAGAAACTATTTTAGCCCGTCCGTCACGTCGTTTGGTACCAGCTAAATCAAGACCGAGCATGGCATTCACACGTCTAGCTCGAAGAAAACATCTGCTAGGAACAGAGAGGTCTTTATTGAAATGGTCACAGTGGGTCACAACAGCTCCAGTGTTGACAATAAGCTTTTCAATCAGCATGCAATTACATTTAGTTTACAGCTGGCAAACCTAAATGGGACAATTCCCAGAAAAATAAGTGCCTGTGTGCCACATCCATCACATGCTTTTAGACGGGACGCTAGCAGAACTTGTTGGTCCAATGAAGAACGCGGATGCCACATTATTTGGCACGAGGCGACGCGACGGGGAATAAGTCACGTCGAAAGTGTAAAGCGAGTTCTGTGCGGCCATGGGAAACATCTCGCTTGCTCTTTTTTTGAATGAAATGAAGAACACATGTAGTGAGACGAGATGGTTACGGTCCCGTATTCCGTTTGATGTGGAGTACGGTGGAAACTCCAAGGTAGCTCAAAATCCATTCTGGGTAACTCGTCAAACTCCTATTTGTCCGGATTTCTAAAAATGTTGCCCTAAACTATAAATAAACTTTGAACATCAAACCTTGTAACAACACAGATGGCCGTCATACTAAAAAGAAACGAACCGCTATTCATGGGAAAACCTAAATACAACAAAAACTTTTTTCACTCTCACTTAGCAAGTATCAAAATAAGTTATGGATGCCACTGTAATCCCTAAAAACTAAACACTCACTCTTAACTTGGACAAGTTTGATAACTATGGTGACGTTGGCGCCTTTGAATGCGCGTCCGCTTGCTTCATGTAACTTCTTTGTTGAGTGTTGTCCTTCTATCGGCAAGTGTCTCTCACACACACACACACGCACACACAAAGCGAAACGCAGTCAGTGGATAGTCGCTGAACTGAGCTCTAGTGAGGTACGCTGATGTCTTGTGTTTGAACTCCAATTTTGGGGGATTTTTGGGACAAAATGTTGGGTTAAATTTGACTTTAGAGGTTCCGCTGTATTTTACAAAATAAATAAAAACGATATGGTATGACACACTCCATACACACAGCAGACAATAGTATAATTTCTCGGGGAAATGAAAACCAGAAAAGATCGATTATGTCTTGCGACATTTATTAATAAATCACTTTGCCAAAACAAGACAGTTGGATTGAATTCAATTACATTTTGAGCAACATTCTACTACATTTTTATGAGAAGAAGGTTCTGCAAAAAAAGGGCGCGGTCATGTTTCGCAAAACCGCCAACTCAAAGTATACATCAGCCATGAATCAATAGTTGCGGCTTTGTCAAAGGCAGCGAGGTGCTGTGGGGTTCAAGGGCCACTCGCGATCATTCATCAAAACGCCAGTCCGAGATTTTGTACCACCACTGATGGGGGTTCACCTCAGCCTGCTACAGCTCCCCCGCCGAGAGGGGAGGGGTCACCGAGCAACGCAACAACACACCTTCACTTTTCAGCACTCCGCCGCTCGAGTGAGTCCCGTTGTGTGTAACAAAACCAATTTACGCACCAGCCACTTTCAACCTCATCCCCTTTTCCGGATACGGAAAGGAAGATGGCATCTGGAGATGACAGCCTGCAGCCAGACGCACGAGGTCAGAGAACGATTGTCCTGTTATGTCGTCGCCACCAAATATTCTGGACAATGTAATATATAATATTTGCTGGCTACCATCAAATGTATGCGTGGTTAAATGAGCATTTATTAAAACAACTAATAGTCCATTTCGAAGGGCTTGTAGGTCCAGCGCCGGAGAGAGTAACATGGAGTATATTACGTATAACACGTTTGCAAGATGATTGTTCTTAAAAAAAGGGGTTTTATTCAGAAACCTTCATATATACACACACGAGCATGTCCACGTTTGGTAGCTTGACACGTGGCGTCAGCCCTGTGTATGTTGCAAAGTATAGAAACCATATTTCCGCTGCACACTTACGTACGTAGAATCTAACGAGCAGCTGTCGTGGACAGTTGCGAACACAGAGCACGCCAGAGGGCCTCCTCGCAGATTAAACGGCCCGAGCACCTGCACACACACACACACACACACACACACACACACACACACAACACGCAACACGCTGCGCTGACCGCGGTGGCACCCGCTCGTCTGGTTGATTTGCCGGGTTAGCACCCGGCAGACGTGTGGCACTGCAGAATCAACAAATATATTCTGTAATAACCAATCCTGGAGTAGACATGGGGGCTTTTTTTTGTCTCTCCTGCGCATCCTCATTTCCCATTACCATCAAATGTCAGATCGCTAGCTAAGCAGAGATGGTGATATCATGTGAAACCAAGAACGGAATCAATTGACAATTGAGTCGAGCAAGTTCAGTGCAGTCATGGAAAAATGCTGGAACTTAATACTGCACAAGCTAGCGTTTGCAGATATCCCAAGAGTTCAAATAATTCTGATGTGAATTCACAAGGGCTCTAGGAGACCTCAGTCCATGTGGTGTACAGAATTTTCCATGTGCAAAATGGATGTGTTTGTTTTCACAACAAAAGCAGAAATGGGGAATAAGTGGGATTCGTCCTCTTTCTAAACACATCATGAACAAAACCTTGGAGAGCACAGCAACCTTCAATTGCAAGTCAACAAACCAAATGAGTATAAATGTTTTCTGATGTTATACCTTCATGAAATAATACCTATGCAATCTGCACATGTACAGTATATCAATGGGATTTATGGAAGAAGAAAACAATCACCATAAACCTGAAGCCAAGTTTGTGACAGCTTAAAAAACAAAAGGGCCCACGTCTAAATGAAAGCCGCATGTGAACAAAGCCACGAACAATACGACAATTTAAAGAGGGCAGGAAGCAGCAAAACTAACACAGCGAGTGAGCGAGAGCGTAATGAGATCTGCAGAGTCGATGCATTATAGGAATGCTTGGAAACTGAGGTAATGATGGCGGTGTTTTGGCAGCGCAGCGCAAATGTGGGCAGCAGGAATGCCCACAGTGTTTTGGTTTGATTGCCGGACCCTCCTCGCTTGCAATTTGACCTGTCACGCCAACAAAAGGCTTCAAGCGCACCAACGGCTCAGTGTCAGCACAGGGTGGGGTCCCAAAAGGATAGAACAAATACAAATCTATCGCAGCGGAAAGTCACAAGACATTCAAACTCAATTTTCGAGTCTTAAATTGTGAGGGAAGGACCGGAAAATGATCACATAACTCAAAACAGTTGGGAAAGTATTCAGTGGTGGTTTCACCTCGGCCAAACACCCAATCGAGGCGTCGTCACACTATGTCATACGTTCAATTACCTCACCATCGAGCTGTGAAACTCTTAACTCAAAAGCCCGATTCACTATGAGTGCATGCGACCACGTGAAGCCAAAAGTCCTGAATCAACTTGTAAATGCAAATATTATAGCACGAGTGCGTAACTGTTCAACACATTTGTAATCCCAGTTAGCTTTGGCATGGGAAAAAGAAAGCTATGCCGCTCCAAACGAAGCTCCAGTTTGTAGGACAGAACGCGTCACTGTATTCGGTGTGAAACGCTCTCTTCTGGCACGCAGCGCGTCACTACAATAATACATATTTTTCTACCGCGTCCCCTCTGGCGTGTTCAAATTTTCCTGGGAAGCTTTCGGCCTCCTTCCCAGTGGGAGGTGAGCGCATTTGGCTGGCAGGGCCAAGTCTCGTAGTGAGCGACGGTTTATTTGCTAAGGGCTCCAGCGTGGACTTTTTTACTCCACAGCCGTTCATTGATTTAAGGTCTTGCTGGGAGATGAGATACTCTTAGGGCTGTAAGTGCTCTATTGTATGCTTGCGTGCCTTCCGGCCTGCACAGCCGAGGAATGTAAAGCACGGAGTATATAATCACTTCTTCCTCCCCTCTCTCTATTAGCGAGGATTACCTCGTAGGCGTGCATTAAACCTGACAAATCTGTTGTTGGAGTCCCAATTTGACTGTAACTGGATGCTTTACTGTCCACCTTGTATCGTGTGAGTCTTCAAAATTGATCGGGTATGATTTCAACTCTTCTTTACAGCGGGGGTCAGAGCACAAGATGACGTCGTCGCCACGGGGGCAGCGTCTACCGTGGCCGCAGAAGAATACATCAGAGGAGACATGATCCCGATGACCACTGTCGCGCCTGGTAAGCCGGAATTCCTCCCTGGCAACCGTCTCTTGGACGCATTCATGTGTGACTTAAGGTCTCACTGTGGGCAAAAAGAAGCATCATGAAACACAAAGTAGTTCATATCCCTTACCAATAAAACTATTAACTACCACCTACCAATGTAGGACCCGGTCCAATACATATGGCATTACGTTTCACTAGAAATGTTAAGATGTGACGTCAATTATGCTATTTACCTGCTATCATAATGCAGTCAGATTGATGACATGTTTGGACACTTTGCTGGGTTTGACAGTGGCATTTAAAGATTTACAAGATAATCAAAATGACAGGGTTGTTTTCGAAGACAACTTTGAACACATGCGCCGTATTTCGGGAAAATCGTGATTCCGCATTCGAGAAAACTAGGAATCGATCGATATGACGAAAGCTTATGCGGAGACTGACAAATGTTTTGGGCAAAAGGCAAAAAAAAAAAGACTCTGATCAATGTCGAGATCTACACAACAACTAATAAATAGAAAAATACGTTACAGGGGTCCTCGGTTTATAAGTGCGTTACATTCCTACGGCGTCAACATAAGAACTTGTAGGTAAGTCGGAAAGTGCCGTTGTCATTCACTAACCTACACCAATGCAATAGTGAAGATTGTTTGAGTAAATATTTGTATGAAAAATAAGTATAAAAGAAAGGAAAATAAGTCATAGCGGTGGTAAGTGAGTGTGACTTCTTGTGCTGCGTTTTGACATTCTCACGCCGCTACGCCAACGACTTCATTGCGTGCCCTTCTTCAACGTCGAAACGTCATATGTCGCTACCTTTGTAAACAGAGTACTCTCGCATTCATAGTGGCTGCCGACATTGCATCTTACAGCAATTCTCATCTCCTTGACGTCACGATACGATTTGCCCCACGATTAGAAATTCTAACAAGTTGGTCATTTCACTGGAAGGTCTGGAAGGCAATAAGTGCCCGAATAAATCTCAAGCTTCTGAATATTAGCGCTCGCGTAGTAACAAGCTACTTGCCATCATTTTGGAGAGCCCACAGTAGACACAGAAGGTCCGCATATCAGACCGTAAAGCATGTCCTCACCATTTCCATGTAATTCCCTCCTCAGAGACAAACAATCAACTATTTGACATTGTGATGGAAACCCAAGACACCGTCCAGCAGACTACAGCAGCGGCGCCGCCTGCGGAACAGCCGGACCCGGAAAGCGAGGGAGAGGACACGGCCCGAGGGGGACAGTTCACAGTAGACGTGTACGCAGATGAACCCCGAATCCAGGAACAACAGACCGCCGCAGCGGCACCGCCGGCGAGAGGTGACGGCCCAGAGAATATTCCCGAGGTGAGATGTCTCCACGGGACACGTCTCTTGAGTTTTATTGTCAGGAAGCCTTTGCTGGTGCGCTCACCTTTGGATTGAACCATGTAGGGCGACGTGGTGTGTGTGAGCAAAGAGGTAGTCCAGGATAAAAACGCTGTCAATCTGTTACTCCTCCAATCTTCCAACTGCGTAAGTAAACGCGCTCCGTTCTAATTGTGTGTATGCAAACTATCAAGAATGTACATTCTTCTACCTTCCAATCGGCCACGCTTATTTTTGTCAACTGACTCACAACGAATGGCGACAAACACTACCTACGCATCAGTTCAACCACAATCTCTCATTGCAGAAAACTACCAAGGTGAAGATTCAAAGCGTTCTCCAAGAGTTGTGCGGGGAAGACTGCAAGCTAGAGATCTACCAGGAGGACAACACGGACCAGATCCTTGTATCTGGACAGTACGTTGAAGGTCAGCCATATGGGAGCAATGACGACGATACATACGCACTGTCGTAGTTTAGTTCGGACGGCGTTCAATGTGATCGGCAGCGTGAATGAGGCTGGATTATAACTCAAGGCGTGCCTCTCCTGTTTTGCAGATGACATAAAAGGCATGGTCAACAAGTTCAACAATGACAACATCAAAGACAAGGTAAGAGAAACCGCGGTGAAAATGCTCAAATGATACATTCACAATTGTCTTGGTTTTGCTGAGCAGGCTGGTGTGAAGGAAGCGTTCCCTCACTGGAGGAAAAACTCTAAACTGGTGCTGGTTTCCCTGTTGCTGACTGGCCTGCTGCTGGCTGCTCTGCTGGTCGCCGGTTATTACTTTAAGACCCACCGCAAGAATTCCAAAGGAGTCCGGCTGGTGAGTGGATAAAAGGACACAGACATTTTTAGAAAATTGGGGGGACAAGAAAACAGGAAACCAAGAACAGGCTCTGTGGGGTTTCATTTTAGGTGGCAATACCGAGAACCACAAGACGCTGGACTTTTTGCCTTGCCCAGATCACTCCTACGATATAGTGCGGTTATATGCGAGCGATGATAGTGATCGATAAAATGATCAATTTGTTACATTTAACAATTATGGAGCTCATGCAAAGTTTGATCAGTCACCGATGTTACGTTGCAACATAATGGTTAATGGATTTCCCAAATTGTTGGAATTGGAACTCTAATGCAAAGACGATGAACAGTCGGAAAATGGATTAGCACGTGCCGGAAAATTGCCAGTCCACCAAGCGGTCATAAGGACGGACTTTTCAGGCACCCCAAAAGAGTTACCGTCATGTGAATTGCAAGAAAATCATGCCAAATACAAACTTTTTTTTTTTCCCGGGTAAATTGATTATCAATCACATTTCGGATTCTCCTGGCAAGGACAACCTCACGTAACTCAAAGCAGTCGTCTTTTCCCCCCCTTTTTAATCTCGCCTCTTGCCACAAGGCTACACATGGTTTCAGTTCCTTTTTCTCACTAGTTCATGACATCATCTTTTATATCGAGTTACCACATGAGGGTACGCCCATGCGAGCGTTTTGATGGAATTGCCTTTGCTCAAGGCCCCGGTTACTCAGCGCTGTGCAACGCCGTCCCGAGTATCACATATCGTATGCGGAGATATTCTTATAGGCTGAGCCACTCCCTGGAAGTGAACGCCGTCAGAGAGAATTAGTGTGAGGAACGTATGCTAGATGACCTCCCGGCGGACGTCGTGCATCTATGTTCACACAGCTGAAAACCATAAAGTTCATTCAGAAAGAATGTTTTTGTTTACTTTGCACGTGCAAATGCATTCTCGCTTCACACATTTGTGCCTGATTGCGCATCCTATTTGAACAGGGAAATGAATTGTTTGGGTTGTGTGTGTTAGCTTGACAACAACCCTGGAAAAAGAAACAGAACAGTTTCGTTTGCTGTGTGCTTTCTCCAGGCCGAGTCTTACCAGGTGGATGAAGAAAACCAGGCCAACACCCTGGTGTCCGTCGCCCCGCTGCCCCAGGAGCCCGTCAACAAGCCCGCCAACGGAGAAGCTCCACCAGAAAACGGGACCAATCCCGCCCCGACCACCAATGGGCACTCTGCCAGCGGCCAGACCCCGGTGGCCGACACAGAGATGTGAACCACTGGTTCATTCGACCCACGATCCTCCTGTCCGCTGCCTTGAAGGCTTTCCACACTTTGGAGGGACAAATTGAGCAAAAACAACCGTCTTCCTTCCCCCGCAACTCCACCACACAGAACAATGATGACGTCAGCGAGGTTCATAATGACATTAATGACAATGCCTGTAATGTGAATAGTTTGGGATGTCGGCCCTTCCAGGAGGACCCTGCATACAACGTATTTGGGACTTCAACTGATCAGCAGGGGGCTGACTTGGATGTGTCAGCGCCCCCTAACTTTAGTCTTGTAGAGTCAGTCGAGTAATGTCAAATATGTTCTGTTGATCCTCAACATGAATCCTTCTTTCATGTCAAGCAAAGGTCCAATAAGCCATACAGACCAGGTTTTAAATACTTGTAAAAAGGTTTGAGGCTTACTGCTTTGTTTTGTATTTTTGTTCTTTGTCGTGGTACTGTCTGTTAACATTTTCTTCACTTCCCTACCTGCTCGTAAGCTCATAAAAACTATCAAGTATACTAATTGCACTGTAGCAGGTAACAAATGGGATCCAATAATATTGACCAATCTGGGATTCAACGAGATCTGGTCCAGTTCAACAGCAAAAAATCCAATTTGTTGCAAAAAAAAAAAGGAATGCTGTGTTAGCATTCTATATCCAAACCAAAACGCTGTAACAACCTGCATGATGCTTTTGGATTTAATGACGAGATAGTAAGATGAAGCTATTATTTGCAAACAAACAAACACAAATGATTTTACCACTTGCAGCAATCTTCAGCCAAAGCTTAGTTGGTAAAAGTATGTTTTATCATTTGTGTTTGCATTTTGACTAATGACATGAGTGTGCAGCTTTTCCTTTTTTTTTGAACTGACATGTATTGCTCTGTTTCCACTGGCATTGCATCAACATTGTTTTTGTTTTTTTATTTGTAATAAAGTGGAAAAGCACAAAATCGACAGCGCTAGCGGTCAACAAAGTCAATTCTGTGAATTCTAACCAAAACATTTTTACAGTGTATCGCTTGTGGCAAAAGATAGACTGCAACGCATCTTTTTGCTTCTCTTGTGATGCATCGCCACTGACTTATTACAAACTTATAAGTATTTTCTTTGAAATGTTAAACAGCATTGAAGCATGGTACACGCATAACAATAATCGCGACAAATACGCATTTTCCCCACCTTCCGATCAAAATCAGCAAAGGCCCGATTGTTTGATATCTCTAAAAATGTATCCAGACCGATTAGCCTATTCACCTATTCAAGGTGTGTTAAGAGTGATTTTTTCCTCCACGATCTGCTCGGGAAACTGTCAGGGCTGGGAATCTTAAATGTTAAACCTGTTCAATATTTACTGTCACAAATCCACGTGTGTGTGTGTGTGTGTGTGTGAGAGAGCAACACTGAGTTGGGTTGAGTTACGGACTCCGTGATGAATGATTATGAACCATAAGGAATCGACACGAAGCTCAATTTATCCTTGTCCTGTGTGGGATCTCTCCGCTTCACAGTTCTGAAGTTGGGGGGTTCAAATCCAGGCTGCGGCCTTCCTGTGTGGAGTTTGTGCTTATGTTTTGGAGTATGTTCTCCCCGTGCCTAAACGGGCCATGCGATAGCCTGGTGACCAGTCCAGGGTGTACCCAACCTCTAGCCTTAAATCAGCTGGGATAGGATCCAGAACAACCATGACTATAGTGAGGATAGGCGGTATAGAAGATAAGACGTTTGGGTCTGTGGGTACCCTCCTTAACACGACATGATGGAACACTTTACTCACCAGGCCTATCACAAATCCACCAGTTGGTTTTCCAACCGCAGCTCAGAAACATTCTACAACAGACATGCAGAGATATTTATACAGTATATGACAATGGAAAATGCATGCTAGAGTATTAAAGTATATGTCCTCATGTTTACACTGAGGCCAGTTTAATGTCAAAGAGAATGATCGTGACCGAGGACCGACATTTTAAACGGGTCACTTCAATGCACTTAATAAATAAAATGTCCACATTCAGATGACAAACAGACCTCTGGAGGACGTTTAAACTCAAATGAAAAATGTTCGTTTCCCATTTAACTAGTATTTATCTCAAAATATTTCTGAAGATGCAAGACTGGAGGCTAAAGTAAAAAAATAATCATAATAATAATGAAAAAAAATAAATAAAAACTTCCAAACAGGTGGGCCTTTACATTGTATTGCTAGTGAGCAGTATTTGGCATTACGGTACTTACGTTATATGCACACTTGAGAGACGTTTTGTTTCCATTGAGATTTGATAGCCGCAGATTAATTTAAATATTGACCCCCTCAGATCAAGGTTTACTCGATATCGTCTGTGCGTGTGAGAGGGGAGAATGCTGAAGATTAGACGGCAATTACGCTTGAAACATTACTTGTTGCCCAACAAATGTCCACTACTGTAACGTTTAAGGTAGCGAGTTAGCGTAAAATGGCAAGACAGCAGGGGGCGATAATTTTCCTCGTGTATTTTACACGGTGTCCATGGAGGAACTGTAGAATTGCAATATCATCTAGTCGGAACCTACACAGCGGTGCACTGTGCTCACCACTAAGCGATCCGACTCGCCTGACTATGATTTTTAATACCGTACAGCAATGGATGATCGAGGAGAAGGTGAGTAAATCGACTTTTGTGTAAAGACAAAACGTTATTCTGGTAGTCAGACCATGTCGACTGTAAACTCTTTTACAATAAATTGTGTTGCCTGCTGATACACTTCAATTTAATTCTGGCAAGCAATTATCAACAGCATTTGAGGCAGCTTGAGGTGAAATTTGCACTCTGGTTAAATCGATCAACACTGTTGTGTGAGTTAAACCGTATTTGTAGTCTTAGTCTAGCAATAGGCCCTCAGTGTTTTCATTTTATTCATTGTTATGGTGTTCTTAACGTGATTGTTTTTCTTTTTCTTTTTGTTTTTTTGGGTCCAGATAGCATACATGCAGGCGAGAAGAAAGAGTGCATCCCAAGTTTCACAGCACAGTAAGTAGAACACTCGTTATGAACAAAAAATAAAACCTCTGGAAATTTGTGTCTGGCAGATGATTTTTGAGGTTGTAACAGTGCTTCTTGCCAATGCTGTTGGAAAGCCCATTTTTGTCCCTCTTAAACAATGCCCCATTACCAAGGAACATTAATTGTGGGATGGCAGCGCAGGCTGGCACTTCTTCCTCCTGCTGGTCACACACACAAACACACACACACACACACACACACACTGCTGTGGGATGGCCTTCCACTCCTCAACCAGGAATCGTCGCAAGTTGTAAACACAACATTCAATAAGGTCGTCGGCACATTTTACATGTTCCCAACTCTCATACTCAGTTGAGCTGCTCACCCCACAAATGCATGTTCCTTACAAATGGGGCCTCGTTTAAAAAGGGATCGAAACAACATTTTCAATAGTATACCTGTACGATTTATTGATGAGTAGCTTTGTCACAACAGTGACGTTTTTTCGTTTTATGTTGTAGCATATGTGTCATGGCACGATCCAAATAAAATGTTGACATTTCGTACATGGTGTTTGTTCTTATTCAGCCTGTATATGTTCTTTAGTTTTTTTCTTGTGGCCCCTCTATCATAGCACTTGAAAATTGGTCTGGAATTACCGCTACTCACAACAAAACCGTAAACTGCAGCTGGCAGTGATTTTTCTGTCATGCAGCAGAACCAAATACAAATGTTTAAATCCCCCTTGTAAAAAGCATACAATTACCAGCGTGAGTTTGCCTTCATTACAGACCAATTTTGAGGGTTACAGCGCCACGTTGTGGAGGTAATATGCTATTGCATTCATGACATTTAAAAACAAGGCAGCATTTCATGGTAAATTACCAAATTGCGTTGTACAAAACGATGGCCAGCTTCGGGAAGATGTTGGATGTTTTAGTTGGTAAAAGTCAAATCCATGGGACATTGGGATTATTTTAAACCTGGAACCCACTGTCACCCTGCTCGGTTCGTTCTTTCTATATGTAAAGCCCATCTGGAGTACAGGCCACACATGAGGTACACATCCAATACACTGTCTGAACTATGTTAATAATGCTCACTTTTGATTGATACGAGCAGGTGGTCTTCATTTCCATCCATTTTCCATGGCGCTTGTCCTTATTAGGGTAACTGGAGCCTATCCAAGATGAATTTTTGCCGACCGCTCCTTCACGATGCTCCAAGAGACGGTGCTAAATATCTTCTTACATTCAGGGTAATCGATT
Organism: Phyllopteryx taeniolatus; assembly: GCF_024500385.1. Taxonomy (NCBI): domain Eukaryota; kingdom Metazoa; phylum Chordata; class Actinopteri; order Syngnathiformes; family Syngnathidae; genus Phyllopteryx; species Phyllopteryx taeniolatus. The sequence goes on from NC_084510.1 coordinate 26,275,552, forward strand.
AATTCTCCCCCGAGCCAGGAGTACCTGGAGAAAATCAAAAGTCCACACAGAGATGATTCAATGGAGATTCAAACCAGGATCTCTTGACAGTGAGGCAGATGTGCTACCCACCCATGCTTCCTTGGTATTCATTTCACATTGATAATTCTCTCATGTAAGAAAATAAGGTAATCAAAGTGAACCCGTGATCCAAAATAATTATTAACCGAATACCTGTCTGGCAGTGCAATCCAAGCTAAGCGTTATTATGTATTTATTTCGAAAACATATTTTGTAGGGGATCCCATTCAATTCTGTGCTTTTGTATATCTAATCAAGTCACCTTTCAGTTGAGACGTCATGTATCAAAACGTCCACTGACGTCATGGCTGTCGTTGTTGACATTCCATGTCGTTCGCCACATTGTTTTGATAGTTATGTAAAAGTACTAAGAAGATGTGAACACGACAAAGACAGGCGCTTTACGGTAAAAAAAATAACAAATAAAAAATGGCGTCCGTGATCACGTGACCCGTGCGATGTTTGTAAACATGCGTCAGCCACATGTGATTCCGGCGATGACGACGTGTTTCTCGGAGCTCTCGGCCAATCGGCGTCCGGAGGAGTGTCTGTGGGCGGGGCCGCCTGGTGCTTGCGCTATGGAAAATCGTTACTGTGGGATACGCCGCAGATAAACGTTGCGCTCCCGGGGCCGACGGCTGCGGCGAAGGGGGCGACCGCGGCGGGCCGACCATTCGCGGAGTGGGGGAAGGACCGACGACACCCCAGCGGCTCGGCAGGTAAGACAATCTCCACGATAAACACGTAAGTTATTGATGTTATTATCCGGCGATAGCGTCATGGCGCTGCGTAATGTCGCGTCCAGAATACCACTAAAAGTAGTTCCGAATGCTTGCGCGAAGTGCTCCCAATAAAAGGTGCTATTTAAGCGCTCAAAATGTGAATTTGAACAAATACAAAAGCCTCGCTCGTCGTCGTAACAGCGACACGACGAGAAGTGACCGTGACGTGCGCCTTTTCAACAACACGCTTTCGCCTCCGACTTGACAACAGGTAAATGAAACTGCGTCAGAAGAAGAAGATCCGCTGGGAAATTTCCGCCAAGGCGGCCGGTACGTAGCGACATGGCGTCAACTTGAGCCCGCAACTGTGCGTCACAACTTGACTCGGGGTGCGCGACAGTGCGATGTAAACAAAAGGCGTGAAGGCAAAGCCCCGAATAGGATGCTGCGCAAGAGATGGACAGTGCCTACTCGCGCAGTGGAAGAGGAGCGTCCGTATTACGCAGTTCACAATGGCACAACACCTAACGAGTCGACACCCTGCTTCCCCCCCCCCCCCCCCCCCACACACACTTTTAACCATTCAATTTAAAGCGCCCACTTCAATTCTTTTGATTCAGTGTGTTTTTTATTTGATGGAGAAAGTGGCTCGACGAGAGTGGTGACGCAACTCGCGTCACCACAACATTTTGCTGCGTCACAAGCTGCCAGGAGGTCAACAATAATGTCTCCTTTTGAGTGCGCACTTGATATGATGAAAGTGGTTGCGGCGTGGGAGCTCAGGGGGGCGCTGCCGAGTAGCCCTCGATCGGCCCTCCTTCGAGAAGGATGCTGGCATTCGATAGCATAGGATAAATAAACAGACGGAAACCGAACAAATGCAAGATGCTTCCGTTCGGAACCTATGAGTCAGTGGATGCTTATGATGGGGTGGTGAATCATACTTTGGGAGCCACCGGGCACACAATCCTATGGGCGATTTTACACAAAATCTAAAAAGTAAGGAACGTTTTGTCGGAAATTGAGGCGCCGCAACACGTATGGAGTATCGCAACTTCCTCGCGACCAATAAAAGCAATTCAAAACGGCCCCAAATGGCTCCTCTCGGACACTGGACAACCCTGGCTCACAATCAAACGGCAGGCACACCAAAAAAGGGGCCAACGTGGCCGACACCGACGCAACTGTTGCGCGGTGTGCGTGTTTCGGCAACTCGTTTTCATGAGGGGCCGACCGCAGGCCACTGGTTTTGCTGAGTTTTAGAATTTCAGTTGCCACGTTGTCGATGCCAATTAAAAATGCACGAGCTTTCACAAAAAAAAAAAAAAAGCCCAAACATTTTTGGGTTTTAAGTAAAAGCTCTCTGGCAGCCACCTTGTGCCAGTCTATAGTGTTTCACATTACAGTAATACTTCAGTATACAGCTTAATCTGTTCTGACCACGATCGTAACGAAAATACATACAGGCTTGCAATATTTAGCGGTAAATGCGTGTGACAAAGAGTCACAAACGAATTTTTTCAGTCCCGTTCGCCGGCGTTGCCCGGTGTGCTGCGGACCTAAGATAAAATGATAGCGATATAGTTGATAACAATGCCACCAAACATAACTTAACCCAACATGCGGTAGGAGGCCACACTTTAATCCATCCGACATTGTGTACGTGCATCGGTAGGTGCAGCTGTTTTGGTTAGCAACATGCTCAAATGGTAGTTCATAGGGCTTGGACTCACTGTCTCAATCCCCATTAGCTATTTGCATTGACAGTGACAAATGACCAGCAAATCACAATCAAATCATTACTTCCAAAATAAAGACATCATTGTCCAACAAATGAAAAAGTTCAGTTTGAAAACTATCTCTAGCCCCCTGGTTATGTCCTGGTCGCAGTTTTTTCGGGGGGTCACAGATTTTGCCACAATACCAGAAAAGACATTTTGGCTGGCGCTTTTCCCTCCGGAAAAACGCTTTTTTGAAAATGGCTTACTTTAACGAGGATCCCTCGCCGCATCGTGGCCGCGGTCAGTTTTGCACACTCGCCGCTCTCGGTGCCATACAATGTGTAGATTTGCGCTGGCTAGCTGGGAGCATCTGCTTCAACAAGCCAGCAGGTTAGTTTAGCTGCTAGCTAGCAGTAGCTGGCTAGCTCTCATCAATCCTCTGCCACAATGTGTTCAATGAATCTTGCGCAACTTTATCCAAGTCATCTGTCGGTCACAGTCTATCATGAACATCCATGCAGCTCCTCGGGCACGGCCATCGGGCGCCTCGTTCCACGGAGATTATTATCTTGGGGGAGACTGCTCCATGATCCAGGTGATCGGCACAGGCGAAAGATAAGTGGACGTAGACCTTACCCCTGAGGAAAATGTGATTTGTGGTCATCCAAGACAAAGACAACGCTCATTGCTAGCAAGAGTTTTTGTAGGACCTGAATGCTGTGTCATCTGCGGCCCAAATGTCCTTTCCGAGGCCGACCAGTGCAACAAGTGACCCACTTCCGCGGATAAGGAAGCGTGACCTCAATAGTTGTTTTGCTGCTCTTTGAAGGGAGGGGTGCAGGCTCTTGCGCTAAATTAACAACCAGCGCCCTCGCTAAGTGTTGTGTCGTCACATGCGGCTCCCCGGAGGGACGTTGCTGTTGTCCAGCATGAAAAGTACAAAAAAAACCATTTGCAACAAGCGCAACCTATTCTGATGGCTGTTTAAAGCCACCTGCAGCACTCGTGAAAGCTTAAGCGAGCGACCCAAGATTGTAGAATTGGAGGCGAGAGATGCTAAAATTAAACCGGGGCTGCACTCGACCACGACGATGATGATGATGTATTAATAGACAAGTGAGGCGGCGTTTGTTCGTAGGTATCAGACTTGCCAGAATGACCGTAAGTGTGCAGAAAGCATCTCAGCACCTCACTGAACCATAATTGGAGATTAATTATTCGTCTAAATATGAAATTCAGCTACCGTGGGTCGAAGTTGAAGAAGAAGAAGAAGAAGACATGAGGGCAGTTGGTGTTGGAGAGGAGGATGCAGGAGAGAGGCTCTCATGGCAAAGGATGAGGCGCTGTGGCCACCCCTAAAGGGACAAGCCCAAAGCAAAAGAAGAAGAAGAAGAAGAAGAAGAAGAACCTTAAAGAATGAGGCGGCACCAATCGATTGGTTTTTTTGTGTTTTTTTTAACGATAATACCAATTTGCACAGACAGCAGAATTGAAATTCCACTTGGAGCTCGCTCACAGGAAGACGGAGGCATTACCCGCGTAGCAGACTGGAAACCATTTAAGGGTGTAGTACCTTTTGCCTTAAGTGATCTGGGATCGGCTCGAGCCCCCGCTGGGACCCAGAACAGGTTTAGCAGTCGAAAAATGGATGGATAAGAGACAGAGTCTTCATTCTATGCTGTTCTGATATATTACACTGGACACTTTTGGTAGGAAGACACAGAGGTAATTAAGCTAAAGACTGCAATTTTCAAATTATGAAACAATTATTCATACCCATGAGTAACCTTTCATTGCTCAGTGACTCTCCGTACTGTGTTTGTATGTCTCCAAAATATTTTCTGTCAAATGGCCATTGTTTACCGAAAAAGATAAAAAAGATATCACTCACCACCATCATGACAAACATTCAAATACAATAACATATTAGGCCTAAGCGTTCATCCAAAACGAGGCAGTGTTTTTTTTCTAAAAAGTGTACTTATTACTGTAAGACACTATAACAGTATGCACTTTGAACATTAACACTTCACTTGAACATAAGAAAGAAAAAGAAAAACGACTTCAATGATTCAATTAAAAAATGTGGAAAAGCAAAGACTTCTTAAAGATAAGATGTACATGTATTGTATAGGGCTGCACAGTGGGCGACTGGTTAGCACATCTGCCTCCCAGTTCTGAGGATCAGGGTTCAAATCCGGCCGTGCCTGCATGCGTTTTCTCCGGTTTCCTCCCACATCCCCAAAACATGCACGGTAGGTTCATTGAAGAATGTGAGTGCGACTGCTTGTTTGTTTATAAGTACCCTCCGATTGACTGGCGACCAGGGTGCGCCCCGCCTCTCGCCCAGAGTCAGCTGAGATGGGCACGCCCGCGAAGGATAAGCGGCACGGAAAATTGATGGATATAAAGTTAAATACAACTGAACTGTACTTCAAAAAATGTACCATACTTGAAAAGTAGAACAAACTGGATTTTTAAAAAATTGTGTTATGTGTGGCTTTGTTTGATCCCCCCCCCCTTTCAGCTTGTGCTGTTAGGGGTCGCCACAGCGTGTCACCCTTTTCCACGTAAGCCTATCTCCTGCATCCTCCTCCCGAACACCAACTGCCCTCATGTCTTCCCTCACGACATCCATCAACCTTCTCTTTGGTCTTCCTCTCTTGCCTGGCAGCTCCATCCTCATCATCCCTCTCCCAATATACTCATTCTCTCTCCTCCGGACGTGACCACACTCACCATTGCTCTGGCCTGTATTTCAAGTCCTCCACCCTTGCTCTCTCTTCTCCCTGTAGCCTCACTCTTCCCCCACCACCCCTCTCATTCATGCACATCTATTCGGTCTTACTTGGGCTAATCTTCATTCCTCTGCTTTCCAGTGCATGCCTCCATCTTTCTAACTGTTCCTCCACCCGCTCCCTGCTCTCACTGCATATCACAATCTCATCTGCGAACATCGTGGTCCACGGGTACTCCAGTCTAACCTCATCTGTCAGCCTATCCATCACCACTGTAAACAGGAAGGGGCTCAGGGCCGATCCCTGATGCACTCTGTCACACCTACAGCACACCTAACCACTGTAATATTCTAACATACTTCTCTGCCACTCCAGACCTCCGCATGCAGTATCACAGTTCCTCTCTGGGTACTCTGTCCTAGGCTTTTTCGAGATCTACAAATCAGAATCAGAATCATCTTTATTTGCCAAGTATGCCCAAAAAACACACGAGGAATTTGTCTCTGGTAGTTGGAGCCGCTCGAGGACGACAACAGACAGTCAATTGACAGAGAACACTTTGGAGACAGAAAGACATTGAGAAAAAGAATGAAATAATTAAACATGTCGCGGGTCAAATTGACCCGGGAACACAATTTATGTTCCTGATAAATTAACATTACAGAAGGATTCTGCTTTTGTTCCCTTGATCTTTATAGCTTTACCTGTACCTTTTCAGCACGAAGGTACATTAGAGTCTAATAATTATGGGTTGCGTTATTGTTGATTGTTCTTTGAGGGTTGGGAACGGCCCGCTCAACTTGACCGCACAAACCGTTTCGATTTAGAAATACATTAGCCCGATGAGTTTGCCTCTCTCATGCCTGATAAATTAGGACCTCTAATCTGTAAGAGGATTAACCACCTACTCTGTTTATACGTACACACGCACACACATGCACATAACCAGGCATTAGGTGTGCAAAGCATCGTCACCGATTCGAATGTGATTCAATACGGTGACAATGCACGTGATTAATTTGGATTTACTGGTAAAGACTGTCCATCCCAAATGCAGCGCGCCACAGGGAGGAGTGGACTCAAAACAGAAGAAAGGAAGTGGTGTTGTGGCCTTAAAAGTAAAAAAACAACAACAACAACAAAATGACAGAAACACTAAACAGCGTGACAACAATTGTTTTAGAAGATGAAGCACAACGGAGTGAGGATTAGCCCCAGATTGACGAGTCAAATTGTCTCCGAAAGACACACTAAGGTTTTTGGATTAAGTTGCTTTGTCATAGTCAGCAGGATGACTGCAAGGGGAATGAAATCTCGTGTCCGGCTTTGCCTTAAATGTAAAACAAGACTTTTGAACGACGTTTCGTGCAAATTTGATTTTGAATTAGGCCTTGGAACAAGGTGCAGACCTGTGAAAAGGACATGGGTTTTTCTGTGGACCTGTACAGTATACTATTTATGTCCAAAGTTGGCTGTGCTTCATCACGGCGCAGTTGCGCTCGTTTGTGCCAGTTTTGGAAGTCGTGCAATCTTTCCGCATCTGACCCACTTCAGAAGGAACGCCGGGACTCAAACAACAGGTTGTGTCAACACACTGGAAAAAGATTAAGATTCTTAAAAAAAAAAAAAAAAAAAATGTAGTATTGCTAGTGCCTGTACCCACTCAGAATGTTATCTATTATTGTATTGTTTCATGATTTTATGTCTGAGCAATGTTTAAACACTTTTAGTAGAGCATTGTTTTTATAAATCCATTTTTTTGCTGTTCATAGTTGGTTACGGTCCGCTGTAACAGGGTTGAGACGACTTACAAACTGTACTGTACCACAGTGTTTATCCGCGGTTGCTAAGCAGGCGCTGCTCGTGCAGAGCAAGTTAGCATAACACTCATCATTGCTCCAAAAAAATGATGAAAAATTTGTAAAAATTCAAATGAAAAAAATGGTACCGGCAGCTATGCCGGCAAACATTCTTGAAGACATTTTCACACAACAAGTTAGTTCTTGTCGTTCTGTTGATTTTTATTGTGCTCGGTGGGGGCTAGCATGGTGAAGCTATCGCGTTCACCATGACACGTAAATTATGCACTAAAATTGCTTTAAGCAAATTTGTGTTTGAAGCCAGATTTGAACCCGGGTCCCCAGAACTGCAAGGCAGATGTGCTAACCAGTAGTACACCATGCCAGCTTCCAACATAACAGTGATTTGAAATATATATATATTTTTTTTAAAAAGTCTGATTTTGTGTGTTTTGCAGATGGCGGGCCTCAGGCCCACTAAGACGAACAAGGCTTCCTCCCCAGGGAACCGGTTTCAGATGGTGTTTTAGAGTCTAAAATCCCATCTAGCACCATTTGAAATCGGTGTTCTTGAGCAGGAACACACATCGGCGGGCATCGACGGCAAAGTTGCGTGACCTCACCAAGGATGACCGTTTTCCTCTGGTGTTCAGAGTTGCCATCATGTCTAGCACCATTTGAAATCGGTTACATTGTGGAGGGAAGCGCGACGCAGCTGTGTTGATGTGCTGCCTTACATGGCCAGCAGGTGGCAGCCGTGTGACATCCGGGGTTGCCCAATGGTCGTGTTTATTTATTTATTTAAAGTCTTATTTTGTTTTGTAATTGCTGACAGGTTATTGTTGTTGTACCTATTTGTGGTCAAATTTATGTGGGAAATTTATATGGTCACACCCCCCCCACCACCATTAAATGGTTCCAAATAATAAACTGGTATCTCACTATCTATGCTGTTTGAAGATGTTTGAAAATTTATAACTGAGTTTATAAATTATGTAAGTTGACATATTACAGGCAATTCTTTTGCAGGCTTTTGAATCTAAGATAGCAAGTTTAGAATTAAATCAGCGCATTGATTAGTGACATACTATCGGCAGAAGTAGGTAGCCAAATGTTGTACTCAAGTATTACTTGATTAGGAGTAAGTACTCAGTGGAAAACTACTCTAGTACTGGGTAATTGCTGCATAAATTCTAATTTATTATTTTAATCGGAGTATGTATGTCAGACAGAGAAAAAAAAAGAAATAGGAAAGTGCAACTTCAAATAGTGCTCAATAATATCACTAACTAAAACAAGAATAAATAAAATATATATTTTAAAAAAAAGGATATAAATCAAGGCAGAGTCGGCCAGAATAAATTAACTTTCTTAGTTTCCACACACAAAACAGCCATGTCGGCTCACCAGGCGAAGATTCCATAGAAAACTGGAACGTCTTTTCTCAAATTTGATGTGGAGTTCTTGTAGGCTGAAATGTGGACATTTTTAGGCAGACAGATTACTGCGCCTGATGGAGCTGTTTGTTTTCGTGGCCTGCCAGGTAAACAGATTGAACGCGATTCTGTTGAATTGGTGAAATGGATTCGCAAGTCACTCTGCCAAACAAAACAGACGAGCAAGCAAGCAATAATTGATAAGAAAAATACAAGTAGCGAGAAAACAATTATTCGAGGACAAAGTATGTCGCATGAAAACTACTGTGAAAAGATTCCGTTTTTTAATGGAGTGCATTACAAACCACCCCTGACTATCAGTTTTAACTGTTCACTTAAAATGTTTGAATCTTGAAGCCTCACCAGTTACATAAACATGCTGCTATGTAATGTGATCCTTATTTTGTATTTTTTACAGCCTAGTTAAGCTATTGAGTCTGCTTTTTTTTCCCAATTGAGATTTTTCTTCATGAATTCATTTCAAAGGTTCAACTTTTGCGTTCGAGTGAAACAATGTTATCATAACAGGACAGGACGTAACTCAACAGTTGTGTCACTTTTTTGTTTCTCTGCGTTTTTCATTTTGACATTGCCGGCTAGCAATCACATACACGCTGTCGATTCATCCTCGATGCACCTCCCGGGGAGTTCTATTTTTAAAGCATAACTCTGTTGAAAATAAGTTAAAAAATAGGGAACGGTGACATCATGCAGTTATAAGTTACGGTTCTGTCTTCACACTTGTGTGAATCACTCCCCCCCCCCCCCCCCCCCCCCGTGCGCACACACACACACACAGCGGCGACTCTCCTGCAAATTCACTCCTTACACTCGCCCAAACGTGGCCCACGTTCAGCCGTCCGACACAGCTTCATAACCGATTTACTGGCTCGCTAACTCTCCAACTAAATCGCGCTGGTGGCCATTCCAAACCTCGAGGGTTGTAATAGCTCCTAATGCACAATACACGGACGAAGAGCGGCATCTCCGCCACTCTGGCGGGAGGTTGAGGCCTTGCGCCGTTGCCATATCGACACCAAACCAGCTTGCAAAAGCCTCATCTCGGAGCCCGTGTGAGTCACTGGGTGTTCCTCCATCAAGCTTGAAGTCAGACTTTCCTGTCTTGGTTCTCGGGAAGTGGAAAATGACGGCTTCAAGATGCAAAACCACTGCGAAGGGCTTTCAAGTGAATTCCATTAGCAACGCAACCTTGCATAGGGCAGCATTTGGGCTATATGGGAGGAACATTTTGGTGACAAAGCTGCTGATTACAGTTGTAAGTTTTAAGCTCCTTTGATCCGTAGCCTCCAACATTATCCTTCGTTAAAGACCTTGATAGCTAACAAACAAAATGCGATATGACAAATCGGTAAGGGTCCACACGAGCTGATTTTAACGTCTTAACCGATTGGTTTTTTTTTTTAACTGAGAGACCCCATACATGACAACGGAATCATCGTCATGGGTATTCTGAGTGCTTTTTGGTGTGTAGTGCATTCGAGTTCGACACACTTTTACCTTTAACAGTTCCGATTGTCGGCCTGACCGTTTCCCGATCAGACCGGGGAGGACCGACGGTCACTCGGGATCATCTTCCCGCCTTTGATCTGAAGGGGAGGGTAATGCTCAAATACAGCCCGATCATCGGTATGTGTGTACCCCGCTTGAAACATTTGCTACTAATCGTTCTGAAAGGGTTGCAAATGAGGGATGCTTATTAAAAATCACATAAATATTTAAAATTAACATCTGCTACATGTTATAATAACACTTAAGATTTGTCTTGTATTTGCACGGTAAATATTCACAATCCCAAAGGTTTACAAGCCGTCTCGAGTCCTTGAGCAGCAAATATTTATTCCGTGTTTCCTCCCCTCCGCCTTCTGACCTCACAGCTTGCGGTGCGTTGTGTCCTAAACCTAGACATTACAATTGTGCGATGGAATTCCGTCTTGTTTACTTTTTAATGAGTGGTGGCGGTTTGACATGGAACTAAGGGGCCAATGATTGTGTTTCACACGTTAGTTTTTGGGTGCCGGATTTCCGTGTTTTCCTTCCTGTGGTTTGATATAAGAGTGTTAAGTGTTCCTATGATTTCCTTTCTTGGGGACCACAAATGCATCGTTGCTGTAGTTGGACACTGAGGTCGTCACAATGCCAGGTGGCTTGTGTGTCAGCCTCGATACCACGACTCACATATTTCAACAGAAAAGAAACATTACATTTGAGAGAAGCTTGTTCAGCGCTCGCCAAAACATTGAAGCCACCGCAGTCCCGTGTCCACGAGGACTATCAACAGTTGTGTGATGTATCATGTATTTGGAATTCACTTTCAAGGGTACATTATACCGTATACTGTATAATGTGGACAGAGCAGTGGCGCGCAAAAAAAAGTGGGACTCTACTTTGACTACAGAAGGGTAAAGCCAGTAGGGAAGTCATCTTTATTTATTTAACAATTTAGCCCTAAACATCAATGAATCCCATAGTTTGAAAAAAGAAAATGACAATGCATCCATTGCGAGAGGATAGAGGAGACGAGAAGATAACAAATTAACTCGGATCTAATAACGAGATCCAAAAAAGGAAACGCACACAGTCATCAACCATATAACAATAAACACAACCGCTGTTCTTTGGGGTTTATGGATTTCGGTTTTGTTTTTGATAGGGGTATCGGGTTGCCACGGCGATACTAATGGCTTCGTTTCCACTAACGGATAAATTGGATTCAGCTGGGAGAACCCGCTGAAGGTTTTAGGATGTGGCTAAGCACCCCACGCGAAAGGCCCACGACAGCCCGGATGGCTTGCCAGGCAATCGCAGGGCACGTACGTATGGGGACAGACAAACGTCGGCTCTCACAGAAGTCGGGCGAATGTCGTCAGCACTCCATTTTTGTTAACAAGCTTGGCGGAGAGCTGTGTTCTTCAGTGCTACTTTAGGAAATTGTAACCTTTTTAATACAGCTCTCATATTGGATCTCCGCCTGGAGCGAGTGTCTATGTTTAAGGCCAGAGTCGAGACCCGTGAAATGTGTCCAAACATGTCACGGCGGGTGTAGGCTCGCCGACGAAAAGCCAGTGACGCAATTGCGGAGACGGTACCGACTGATGTTGGGAGTGGGGGGGGAACAAGTTTTTTTCCCCTGTTGTCAATCACAATCACTTCCTGTGCAGAGGTCACGTCAACACTGCGTCACCGTGTGTGCTCCCCGGCACCGTTTCTCTCCATTGCCTCCATCCGCAGCGTTTTCCATGTGTATGTATTCGCTTAAAAAAAAAAAAAGAAAAAAGAAAGAGGTTCAATCATTTCTTAATGGGCTTGGTACTGTGTGGTTCGAACCACAGGTGACCACATGGAGCTCGTGCTCGCAGCTGCTCTTTTGCGGCGGGGGCAAACTGCTTATTAGTGGCATCTGTTTAATTGCAGCTCATGCGACTTGTTGAAAATAAATGAACGGCTGGCTCCCAATGTTTTCCAACAAATTTCCCCCCTTTTTGGGTGGGGTTTGATGAAACGACAACATGCCTCAATGCCTCTTGCGTAACACACAAATGAGTGCATATTCTGTCAATGATGCCTTTTTCTTCCTGTGAAGGATTTCAGAAATAAATCCCTAAAGCTTGTTTTGTGGAATAATAAAAAATGACTAAAAGACTACCAAAAAAAAATGAATATCAATCAGCTGTTCCAAGAGCACCACGGTTTAATCCTTTGAAGCACAATTAAAGGCTTATTTTGGAATGAGTTGTATTGTAGCATTAGTAGTAATACTGGTACTGCATAAGAATGGACCCCAGTTTTAGTGTTTGATTTATTTTGTGTGGGAGTCATTGACAATATTTAGATTTCTTAACAAGGCAAGAGGGCGTCACAGCATCCGACGAGTTAGCACATTGGCCTCACGGTTCTGCGGCTTCCTCCCACGTTCCAAAAAACACGAGCGCTGTGGATTAGACTACAAATTGTCAATAGGTGTGAATGGGGCTCTCACCAAGACACTAATAAGGACAGTTCGATGCTAGTTTGTCTCACTGCGATTGGTTGGCGACCAACCAAGGGGGTAGCCCAACCTTTCGCCCAAAGTCACCCGAGATAGGCTCCAGCTCATCTGTAGCTTGTCCCAGTTGAACTGACTCAAAAGAGGAGGAAAAACACTTCAGACTTGTGAGGCCAAGGGGTTTGTTGCTATTCAATGACACAACAACATTTATCAAACTGTTCTGTCCTGTGTTGCAGGCACTCGGGGAATCTAAAGTATTTCGGTGACTCTTGGGACCGCTATATTAAACATATGATCAACTGTTGGACTGTTTACATACGGCCGCACATTTGAGTGTTTGCCATGTTGTGGAACGTTTTCAAGACACTGCAAGTGAGTTTGAAAAAAAAGTCCTTTAAAGGCTTGAAATGAACCAACTCGAATTTTTAGTATCCTCATTGAAAAATAATATTTCAATATTTGGATTGTTTTGTTTGCGAGAGCTTCTAAATGTTCAACACTTTGATGGCGTGGTAGGTAGCTAGCCTGCTTTCTGCATTCTTTGCCATGAAAGTGCTGCATTATCCATCGCCCCCCCCCCACAATGAAGGGCAGGAATGTGCGAAGACGAAGAATGCAGCTGATTGTGTCTTTTATCAGCCGCCGCCACCGACGCAGTCAGCAAACTGAAACACATTGTAGCGGGCTTTGTCAACTCGCGCTCTCACGATAAGAACCTGGCAAAAGTCAACATTTGGGACCATCGACACAATTTATTCCAGTTATTAATATACAAAAATATCATAAAAAATACTTCCGGTAACATTAAATATTTACAACTGCGTGGCAAATGTAACAATAAAAATGAAAGTGCTTGACCAGTGGACTATCATTGGACTGGCGACACATTGACTCAACAGAATGGCCTGCCAGTGGAAGTGCAATATTATTTATCAAATTCCTTTTTTTCCCTTGATTCCCTTCAGAGGAACTGCTCCAGTGTGTTGGCATGTCCTTCCTGGCTTCCCAGATGCTCTTCAGCAGATAGGCATGCTTCCAACTGGAGGAATTGAAAAAACAAAAAAACAATCACACACAAATGTGGAGAATTCCTTTGCTGGTTTCTGTGTTTATTAATACAGTGAGCATATTTTCACGGACGGGAACGGGCCGGTACCTTTGAGCGAGGCCGGACTTCTAGACGTTTTGGAAAAGTAAGAACTCGGGCTTTACGTCTTCTCTGGTGTCATACGAGCTACAAGGTCACAAAAATATGATCACACGCATTCAATTTTCAACTTTTCAACTGTTACAGTCCACTTCATTGGGGCCAAATGAGGACAGCGACCCACCAGATGTGAATAAAGGTGCAAAATTGATGCATTTCTTTTGCCACTCCCCCCCAAACAGTAACAGCCTACTTGCATTGCACTTCCAGATAGAGCAACCATCCACTTGATCAGTGCAGACCGCGCCCAAATTAAAATCATTTAAAAACAAGTCCCCACAATAGCTTTTTTTTTTTTTGGTTCTTAAAAATGATTCACAAATTATTGCTCCAAAGTCATCACAAGGTCCATAAAGGTATTCTTGCAGAGGTTTGGTGTGGAAGAACAAACAACCACAGCCATATCTTTATATGGACTTCCCAATACTTTTTTTACCATTTGCTTCAAGCTTCAGTACGCAATTGGGAAAGTGTTTTATAACAACCGTCGGTCAGATTAAAGGTCCGCCCGAAAAAAGGAATGTATCCATGGCAACAAACTTGCACGGGCCGCGACCAATGACACAATTAAATACAACAGTATAAATCAATTTGTCGTACCCTTTCCTCCTGAGAAGACACAGATGCAGACAGAGCGCCCCTGTGCATACCACTGTACGCAAACAAACACATCGTTTACAAATTGTTACGTTTTAACAGAGTTACTGTGAGTGAGTCAGTAAATGAGGAGGTTACCGAGTGAGATGGATACCACGCTGATTAGAACAGGGAGATAATCTGAAAGACGCATGCGGCACATGAACATTCTGTCTAATACAAACAATGAACCTGTCGTGCGTTACTATAACTCACCGATAACCTTGTTGGCGCCTGTGGCCGCGTCATGCGTTTCTGCAAAAAGATCATCGGACAAAGTCAATTCATTATTTGCGCAACATCAGAACGAACATTCCAGTACTGTACCTTAATTACTAAACCTAATATGGGATGAAATGAGAGTGCATCTATGTCACCGATTAAATCAATTCAAAAAAAAACAAAAAACAAGTGTATAGAAACACACAAACACACACGCAAGGTATGTACGGAAAAAGTATCAATAAAACACTCACCTAATTTGGACATGGGTTTTGGCCGATAATGACATTAATATAATCATGATAATAAATAATAATAAATGCATGGAAACTATAAATATAAACTAGATCAATAAACAAACGTGTATTATATTTATTATTATTATGTTTATGAAATATGCAATCAATACAACAAAAATAAAAAGAGATGATACATGATTGATAATCAATGAAAATATATTGATGAATGTGGTAACAACCACCCTTAAATGCATACATATTCATAGAATGCAAATGAATCACATTTCAAATAATTTATAGACCTCCTAAAACATATATATATAAAAGAAGAAAACATTTGACAAATTAATAAAAACATATATGGATTTACCATGTAAAGCAGATTGAGTTACCTTGTGTATGAGATGCACTATAGCAATACATTTTCCTATTTATTGATTGATGCACAAGGTTACTTACGGACACTATATTAGGCCTTTTACAAACAGTAACGCTATTAATTGAGGTTTCTATTCAACGCCCTGTACCTGTATGGTGAAATGAACCTAAATATGAGAAGAACATCTCCTGGCGTGTCTCCACCACTGCAAACTACAAGCGCAATCCTTAAAAGTCTTCCACTTTGCTACTTCTGCTAGTCTACCGGTCCGCTATACCTGGAAAGAAAGATGTCGGGCATGGCGTCACATTGCTCGCCGCCGTCCCCACCGCTTCCTCCGTCGTCAACGCGCGTCCGCCATCTTGGAACACAAGTCATCACGGCGCCTGTTTAATCGAGCTACTTTGGGCTCGTGTGGCGCTCGAGCGCAGGAGAGAAAGTCGCGATAGGCATCTCAAGAGACGTTTGCGTGCGCGCGTACCTCGCCGCGTGGTGACTTCTGCGCCGCCCATGATAATTTTATCTCTCTGAGCTGCCGCTGCCGTGGTCGACTGACTCGTTGACGCTGAAACGTCGGCAAAATGTGAAAAACCACCTGTTATGACATCACTTTTAAGGTGTAAAAGCATACGGCAATATTTTGTGATCACCGTATAGATAAAAAGGTACACACAAAATGCTAATTTGTGACCACAAAATACTTACTACATCAGTTTTAGTGCAGATAAGGATAAAGGTGCAAAACTGAGGAATTTATTTTCTCCTTTTCAACTGTTACAGTCCACCTGCATCGGGACCAAATTGGGATAAAGGTACCAAAATGAGGAAGTTATTTTTGCATTTTGACTGTTACAGTCCACCTGCACTGGGACCAAATCCACCCTCAAATCCAGCATTGGGAATGTGCTGTGGGTTGCCATTTGGCAGTTACTTAATAATGCTCATTACCGCCCTTTGCAGGACTGGAGGACAGTATCACCCAACTGTCATAGTTCGACATCAAAAATCATGAGAAATCTCTCAACATGATGCAGCATAACCATGTAAAATAGCCGTACCTTTGCATTCTGGAGGCAAAGAGTCGTATTCACCCGTCTCGCTGCATTGGACGGTGTCGTTCCCAGTGAGCGTGTAGCCTTCATCGCAGTTGTACAGGATCACCTGGCCGTACGTTGGGAGGACTTTGGAATCCCACGAGTTTTTGCCGTTGGTCACCTCTGCGGGCTTATTGCACGTTTTAACTGAAGGATGGCACAAACACAACCTGATTTGGAAGTACAGTAAACCCCCCTCCATGGCAGACCCCACCCACGATATGTGAACATCTGTGATATACAAGCACTTATATATGGAAATAAGTAATGTTTGAATTTTATTTATTTATTCATTTGTATTTTTTACTTGAAATTGGTCTTCAAACACACTTTTAAACCAATACACACATTAAAACAGAATATATTGAGAGAAAGAAATAGAGTGCAAGAGCAATGGATAAAAAAACTAAAAATAAATGGCAAAAATATCAAAACTCAAAACATATACTATACAGTATAAAAAATAATGTGTTTGGATCCGGGAGAGACTACATGTACTATCGATTGCCTTAACTGGTAATAGCAGGACAGCGAAGCGTAGACCGCGATATAGCGAGGGTTTACTGTATATTTGCCATAACAAGACGACCGGAGACAAATTCCTTGTGCGTTTTGGACATACTTGGCAAATAAAGATGATTCTGATTCTGATTCTAAGCCGGTGAGTGTATGTTCCTCATCTACCGATCACAATTGTAAACTAATCATCAAACTCTCAACGATTACGGTCATCACTAGAGCGCTATGGATTTCGAGGGCTGTCTGATGTAACCGAGTATGGCCACCTTGGCTTTCTTTCCTAAACTGTACACCAAAGGTCACACGTTCACGTTTGCTTTTGACATGAAGACGCAGACAATGGAAAGAAGGTGGAGACATTTACTGTGACACTTGGCTTTTCCCATCCAGCCCCCTGGGTAGCACTGCTTGTAGCTGGAGCCGCTAATCTGGTAACTGCGGAAAGAGCAGGGAGATGGAACACTTCACTTTTTTGGTTGAGGATTTTCCTCCGTGTCGATGTTCCCGCTCTCTCTCTCTCTCTGTAATCAGGAACATACCTTCTACATTTGTGTTGGCAACAACGCTAACGGCGTGATGCAAAGGGGTTTTCTTACGCGGAGGAACCTCCCATGTCAAGCGGCCCCAAAAAGTGAGGCTTTTCAGCAAAATGTTCTGGAAAAATCTGACGTGCGAGCAAATCTTTCAGCCCAGTCAGCATCTTTTTGAAGGGTGCCAGAGATGGCGGAGAATTTTCTCTCTCTTCCAAATGTGGATCAAATCAGATCGGCAGCAGAACAGATCTTTACAGTTGTTTTTGTGTGTAGTCTCTAACAGATCATCTTTTAAGATGGGAAAAATCCTGTCCATAGGTAGGAATGTGAGTGTGAATGTTTGTTCGTCTACCACGCAGGTGTCAAACTCAAGGCCCGGGGCCAGATCCAGCCCGCCACATCGTTTTGCCGCGAAAGCAAATCACGTGCATCGACATCCATGATTCTTGCTCAAATCTGTACCAACATTTCTAATTGTATTTGTTTTGGTTACCCCCCAAACCCCCTTTTACGGTAACTTGAACAATACTTGAACAAACTATTATCCTTGCCCTCTGTTTTCGAAAGTAGTTAGCCATCAATTTGTGCTAAATATGACATTTTGAGGGAAACCGTAACTACAAAGTTGACACTCGTTGGTCTAGAGCATCGCTGTCAAACGCAAGGCCCGAGGACCAGAAGCGGCCCGCCACATCCTTTTATGTGGCCCGCGAAAGCAAATCATCCTCGTCAATTGCTGCGATTTTTGCTAAAATCTGTACCCAAATTCCAAATTGTCAAAATAATAAACAATAAGGTTGACGATATTGCATTTTTCTGTTACCAAACCCTTCTTCTACAGTAACTTAAACAATAATTGAGCAAACTATTATCCTTGTCTTCTGATTTCAAAACGAGTTATCGCTCAATTTGTTGTGTAATGGTAATAATATGATTTGGTGATTAAACATTTCGCTGTTCTAACGGCCCTCTGAGGGAAATCCTAACTACAAAAATGAGTTTGACACCCCTGGTCTAGAGAATATGTGCCCTGCGATTGACTGGCAACCAGTCTGGGGTAACCCCGCCTCTTTTGTCAAAAGTCAGGCTCACGATAGGCTCCAGCTCACCTGGGACCCGAATGAGGACGAGCGGTATACTGGGGAAAATGGATGGATGAGTAGTTGTATAACACAGAGCTTTACGCCACTTTGCACGCACACCTAATAAAAGGTTTTATAATAGCATTGAGTACAGAAAGCACCGCCCCCCCCCCACACTCACCCTTTATCACACGTGACTTTCACAACGTCCCTGAAGAGGGTGCCGGCACTGGTGTTGAATTTCATGTTCAGTTGAGATTTAGGGACACCGCAGTCGATCTCTAGGGTGCCAAAAAAAACCCAAAACCAAAAAAACAAGGCTCAGTTCACTTGTACACAGTGGCGGGAAGTAACGGAGAGCAAATACTCAAGTACATTTTTCAGGCATCTATTTATTTATTTTTCTGGATTTCTTTTTACTTTTACTCCTTACATTTGAAAACAGATCTTTACGTCCTGCTCATAACTTTAGTTTAAAGAATAAACACTGTACAACAAATTACTCTGTGTCTTATTCTTTATGCAGCTATGATTTGAAATATGCTAACTTTTTTACTTTTTTCATTTCATTTACCCGACACATCAGGTGTATTAATATGATATCGCTGATACCATATTGAATTTGACTGTGTCGGATCGGAAAAGAAATCTGTGGTGGCCCCCCGCCCCCTCATTGAGACAAGTTGTAAAAAAATCCATTTTTACTTTATTAATTACATTTCAGAGTCTGTACCTGATTTTTTTTTTTACTCTACTCTTAAGTACAGAGTGAGTATGAGTACTTTTGCAACCTCTGCTTTTTACACATATGAATAGAATGACAATTACAACTCACTTTTGCAGAGGAGCTCAATACGAGTCCAGTTGCCATCCTGGCAACTTACGCCATCCGAGCCCGACTCTTTTTCAAAGCCATTCAAACACACCAACGTGATGTTGGAACCCTCCGGAAATGTATTCATCAGGAGCGCCTGGTCGCTCAACACGGTGTTTTTCCCTCTCTGAGGCATGGGACAGTCGGCTGGAGAAAAAACAGGCCAAGTGTCAACACTGGGATAAATATACATAAAGTCAGACTGC
Organism: Phyllopteryx taeniolatus; assembly: GCF_024500385.1. NCBI lineage: Eukaryota > Metazoa > Chordata > Actinopteri > Syngnathiformes > Syngnathidae > Phyllopteryx > Phyllopteryx taeniolatus. The sequence goes on from NC_084510.1 coordinate 26,295,025, forward strand.
GTACGTACTAATACTGAGGGATGTGAGGAAAGAAATGATTTTGTTTAAAGCAAAGCAGGAGAGCCAACGACTAAACATTTAAGAAACGTTTGGGAGCACTACACGACTGTTTTATGATTTCAGGCTGTCCCTGAAAGCAGCACATTAGATGAATGGATGGAGCTGAATTAAACATTTAAGGAACATTCTGAATAATCATAGTTGTATTTTTATGAGCAAAGCTATCATTTCAGAAGGTCCCTGAAGACAACATGAAGAAATGAAGACTTTTTTCACTTTAATTTTTCAAATTTAGATTTTGCTGAGTATTTAATGTATAATAATTGGAAAAAAATAAGGTCATATCACATATACTGTACACAATAATATTAAAATAAATTCCCAATCACAGAGTTTTTAGGAGGAAACCTGTAATTTCAGAGGACCCCTGAAAGCAACACCTGACTTAGCGAGATAGCTAGAGATAGTTTAAATAAACATTTGGAATGAATATTGTTCTTATAAGAGGATAATAATGTACAATAATAATACAATAATTTACCAATCACACAGTTTTTAGAGGGTCCCTGAACGCAACAGCTGATTTTCAATGCTAGAATCCTGTAAATTAAGGATTTCATTTTTACTTCTTTTCATGATTTTCATTTGAAAATTGTGATTTTTACATTCATATTTAACTTATAATAAAGAAACATAAATAATATTAAGTCATCATAAAATAAACCTCTCTATAAAGCAAATTGTGTATATTTAATTTGGATTAGTGGTGACGCACTGGTGAGTTTATGTTTATCGAGACAGTACTTTCGATTTTTATTTTTTAGAATGTCGAGGTAAAAACATTTTCATAAATAAAAGGCTTTTCCTTTTATAAATGAATAAAACATACAACAACCTATTTAAAATACATTTTCATTATATTGGAGATACGGTACAGTGCACTAGCTACATAACTCACTGATTCTTGTGGTAAAAATAGAAGTAGCAGCTTAATATTGTTTAAAATGTTTAAATGAAGGTATTTGTAGTGTAATTTTAAATGTAGTTTAAATCTTTACTAGCGTTCATTATTTGTTTCCCTTAAAGATACATGGTGAGCTGGTGCCTCGATAATAATAACAATAATAGTCATCATAATAAAAATAAAATCCTATTCATAGCTTTTGTTCTCACCTTCTGATCTCCACACAAAGCAGCAGCAGCAGAAGAAGAGTAGAGATGTGAGCTTTGAGTGCGTGCTGCTTCCCAGTAGAAAAAGGAGTTCCATGTTGGCCAGCTTGAGGCCAAACGCTTCCAATCCAGTGACTCTTCCTGCTGCAACTTGTCGGGCCGGTGAAACAGAGACGCGGCTTTCTCCACGCTGAAGTCCTCCCCGTTCTTCGAGCCCCCGATAAAAGGCAGTCATCAAGTTGACGTCATGGGACAGGAAGCAAGAGAATTCTGCTTTCAAAATTAAAACAGACACTAGAAATGCTCAAAGGGCAAAGATGGAAGGATGACACAGTCGCTGAGGTACTTCGCTCGCGTTATCCCGATAAGCTGTGACAGGATGCACCTTCAGACAAGAGCTGCTATCAGCTCACAACCAAACGCTCCACACACACACACACACACACACACACACACACACACACCCCATGCTTTCAAGCTAAAATCTCCCTTTGCTTTTTCATCCGAAATGTTTCATTGTTCCTTTGCCAACCTTAACGGCCCACACTCCAAAGTTCCCACATATGTCAGTATATTGCAGCGACACATTTGTGACAAAGTATAACAGAAACTCTCTTTCCTTCATAGCCTGCCTCATGTTTTACTTTGAAAATCAAAGGCAGGAAGGGCTTTCAGTTTGAGCTGTCATTTGACTTTCCTAACCCTTCTCCCAGAGACCCCAAACCGTCTCGTGACAACAGAGACAAATAAAACACTTTTTTTTTTAATTACATTATTTTTTGTCAGTGATTTGTGTGGTTATGTTATGATATATTGTCAGTTTTAATGGGGTCCGTTTTTTTATTTAGTTATTTTTTTAAACAAGGCGTCGCCAATACAATGGGTGTGGCCTAGAGCGAGCGCATGTGGGGAAAATAAAAAAAAAGGGTATTCCCTCTCTAAAGACGAGAGGGAAGCCCTTGTTATTCCATTCGATTCTATTAGGTTCCATGCAAGGAAACGGCGTCGTAAACATGTCAGTCAAGTACGTCTGAAAGGACGATGATGACTGTTGTGTCGGTAGTACGTCTGGGTTATTGTCATGGACACATTCCACAACTGTCAGTAACAAAGCGGGCTGTGCCTCGTTGCCAAAGTCCAAAGGGAGTGCTCCACCTCCAGTCTTATTGACACACTGGAGCCTCCACCCACGCGCGGTGTCTCCCCCGGCAACGGCATGCTTTGGCGAGTGTCGAAGGAACATGTGGGGAAAACTGGAGTTGATATTTTGGGGGATAAATTGATATTGGTTGCGAATACCAAGGCAGCACAGTTCAGTAGTGGTTTTCACGTCTTCCTCGCAGTCTGGAGGTTCTGGGTTCGAAACTGGAATTTGCACGTTCTCACCGGGTAGTCCGGATTATTTGAAGGTCCCGACGGTTGACACGGGCCACGGTGAGGGGCGGCCGTGGCGAAGGATGTTTCGTGACGTTTACGATCATCTCTACAGTCTCGAGCGTGTTGAGCTCCAGGCTGTCGGCCGCACAGAAGCTCCGCTTCGCGGACTCGTCACCGTCTTTGATGAGGCCGATGACTGAGGTATCGTCTGCAAACTTCAGCAGTTTGACAGCTGTGTTCAAAATGAAAGAATCACATTTGCACGTAAAATGAGTCAGCACGCACTTGCCACCATTTAAAGTGCCTCTAATTAACACCAAATACATTTCAGATGTAGCATTAGGATTTTCCTGACATGTCTTTTTTTTTTTTTTTTTTGCTTCCAAGCAGGAGGAGCCTGAAGGCTTTGTGAATTGCAACTGCTCTTAATTCCTTCCATCTTTTCTGAGGCTCCAGTTGAAGCGGAAGAAAAACAGGCCCAAGGCATGATGCCGCCACCAGCAAGCTTCAATACAGGTTTGGTGTTCTTTTGCCGATGAGCGGTGTTATGTTTGCACCAAACATACCTCTTGGAATTATGGCCAAAAAAAGTTCAGCTTTGGTTTCAGACCATTTGGGGCCCGTTTGGGAGATTTGGATGGTATTAATCCTAATTATTCGACTGTTATTGAATACGTACGTATCGCTATCAAACCTTATGACCTCATTTGTTCTTCATCAAAGAGATATATTCTAATAAACCAGCTGTAATTTTTGTTTGTTTTCTTTTTCTGAGTTCTGACCTAAAAGAATGAGCGGCTGCCGCTGGATAAACATTCTAACCCTAACCCTTCCACCCCGCATCGCTCACCTGTTTAGCAGCATTCCAAGGATGTGATGCACACAGATGTGCCATTTGAACACAGAAAGCTGAGAAAACGAGAGTGGGGGGGGATTTGATTAGTGGGTCGGCCTCCCACGTACGTGTTGCAGGTCAAAGGCTGAGCCGGTCAAACATGACGGCTCATTTCCTGTTGCCATCTTTTTCTGCCACTTACCTGATGGAAGAGTGCATCTGACTTTCCTGGGGGGAAAAAAACAAATTGTGGAACTTGGCTCCTCCTCGGCTAGAAACAGTGGTGGGAGAGAAGCGGGGAGGCAGCTCCACCTTGTGGTGGTAAGGATGAACTACAACAAAAAGACATACAACAGCAGGCCCAAACACACCCACATTGACGCTAACTTTTTTGCTCACCAGCCTTTGTGGCCATAATCGTTTGTTGGATAATTATATTTATTCATGCTAACGTTTACTTGAACTAGATGTCCAACCTTTTTTTAAATGAAAATGAACCCTGTGCACACTCAAATCAAGACTAGACTAGTTGATAAATGATTAACGCTACAGCTCAGGTATTCAGCTGTGATGTGTATAACTTCTAATTTTAAATGCTTAGACCTTTTCTCTCACCCACACTGGACGAAATACAAATTGAATCATGTTAAGACTAAGCTAGCTTTCTTAAAAAAAAAAAAAAAAACGCAAAAAGGTAGTCAAGCGGTTTGTTCATTGCAGTTTGTAAACACGCTATTTGGTAGTGTTTATTTTTGAGTGAAAAAAAAAACTACCTTTACTTAACAAACGCAAATGTTTATTCGTAAACATTTAAAATAATCCTTACTGGCACATCCAAACGACCATTGCGCCACCGGTTCTCTTCTACCGTTGTCTCCATCGCCTCACACTTGTGACGTAGGCAGACGTTTCCACGAATGGACCAATGAGCAAAGACTGTTTGCAGGAAGGGCTTGTGGGATATGTAGTGTCGTAGGCTCATATCGCAATTGGTTTATTATTACAGATGCCGTTTAAGAAAACTACAAGTAAATATTTACAGTTAAAATGTACACACATTTGGCTAATTGGCCACAGTCAAGAGTCAAACCCTGTGCACATTGAATAAATAATCATCTCTGATATTCCCAAAAGACATTTAATGTGACTATGCTGTGGGGTGAAATAATTATGCTAAGTTTGCTGATTTACAAAGAAATTACGAGTTTTTCTGTTTCCTATTTATATTATGGTGAGAAACATGGGGCTTGGGGGGCCAAATTTGGCTTGCCACATCATTTTATGTGGCCCACTAAAACAAATTATGAATAAATTGAATAACTTCATATTTCTTGGAAATGGATTTTTTTTCTTTCCATTTTGGCCAAAAATCTGTGCCAAAATTGCAATTTCTCTTCATTTTAACCGGTTTTATGAACGTTTATTTACATATAGAAATATGTAGACTTCCATATATCTAGATGTCTACGCAAAGACATCTACGGGGAAGTCGAATGCGACGTATGTGACTTCAGCGCGCTGGAATGTTCCCACCCCACCTTGGCTAAAAATCTAAAAATAGATATACTTATTTCAAAATACTTTGATTTTGAATGCATTTATTTATTTATTTTTGTCTTCAGGGAAAGTAATATGGTGACGACCACGCGTGGTAGGGACAATCTTGTCCCTGACATCTTTTGATAGTAGACTATATTTTACAGCCTCTTCTATGGAAAATGACCGCAATTTTGAACACAATATAGAGTTCCACGGTAGCAACGATACAAACCATTGAGCCAGGTAAGTACTGCCGACCATTCAACGGCTATTATGAATGAATGTGTGTGTGAACATAATGGTGCTCATTCACAAGCAATGTTTAAGAATCAGTTAGGCTTGAGAACATTTGCCTATGTACGAGCGTGTACAATTGCGCAGACATTTTTTTTAATGATGGACACTCACTGGACAATCCCCCAAATGTCTTCAAAATCACTCAATTCCTATGTAGTAATTGTACTTCCTCACCAGAGAAGTTTTTAATCAAAGTTTTGTAAACAATTCCATAGCAATCCCAGTTATTTTATAATTATTGCTTGAATTATACAGATGAGTGAAAACCTAATGAGTATCATTAGGTCTATAAACTGATTTGATTTGTGGAGGGGGAAGAAACCCCCCCCCCCCCCCCCCCCCACCACTCCCACATCTGTGGGGGAAAGAAGTCAGTTACCATGACAACGGGAGGACTGCCATCGTAACCGAGGGCATGCAAGCGGAACGAGTTTTTTTTTTTTTGGACACAATTTAGTGCAGGCTGAAGGCTGTTTTTCAGTAAAACTTTATTATTCAGTGCATGAACAGAACACCATGTCAATATCCTTTTCCAATGCCTTTTTAAATATGTTCTTCCTTTTCTTTTTTACATAAAAAAATAATGGGGCAATTTCATGAATACACCTCTTTTGTTCTTTTTGTTCTTATCCCTCCCCCCCTTATAGAGCGTCGAGCGAATATTTAGAAAGGTGCTGTACAATGTACAAACATTTACATCTACGGTTCCTACGCCATGTAGAAGAGAAGCACACAGATTGTTTTTACTACCAAAGCGATGCAAGGCCACAGCATGATAAAAGGATGAGGGGAAAAAAAACAAAAAACAGACATACACCAGAAAAAACAAAGCAAAAAAAAGGAGCTGCATTTTCTGAGTGAACTGCCCTGGCTCAGTATATTGCACAAAAGCTCCTCCTCGGAACCGAACGCCCCGTTTGACCGTTTTTGATCTCGTGTTTGCTACAACGCTATGTTCCCTGAGCTCACCTGAATACTCGTCAAACTCAACGTGGAGTCAGTTCAGCAAAAACACAAGAGGAGTATTGTTCACAGAAGCTTGACCTTGCTCAGAATAAATAATATAAAAATAAAATATCTGCAAAGCTCTGGCCGAAGCTCCGAATTCTTACTCAAGTATGAGAATTTTCGCTTATTCCTAAAAAATAAAATAAAATAAAATATTAAAATTACAAAAAAAAATATATATATATATGTATATATATATTTTGGTTTGATCATAATGCATTTTATAAGTCAGGTTGAAGTCAAAATTCCGGCTTTATTTTGAATCATTTCTATGTGTGAACATTCAAGTGAGACTTCTCATACCAACGTCAGAATTCTGAATTTAGAATATTTAGTATAGTGTTATGTAGACTTTCTAGCTATTGCACACATTTAATAAATAATCTTTTCATTTAAAAAGTCAGAATTCTGCAGATATCAGAACTTACTTTAACAGAGCTTAAGGTTTAAAACAGAGACACGAGATAAAATATGAAAACAGCCATAAATTGCAATGTTGTCACTTACGGTACAGTATCGCTATACCAACAAACACTTTTTTTAATCATCACAATTTCTTCAGGATGTAATCATTCACAAAATATTGCAATCTTGGATTCTCTAACGGTACAGTATCGTCATGAGATGCAGATACTGATGCTCGATACTGCTATTACGTTCTCTTCTGTTATTATGCTATTATGATGTATGTTTGATGTTTTCTAGTTATTGATTACTGCTTAATGCACAATGTTATCATTATCATTGTCAAAATATTGATTTACTGCATTTTTATCCCTCATGGTACAGTATCGACCTACCATCAGATATTGATACTGATCTTCTATACTGCCACTGATGACATAATAGTATATTTTAAAATATACATTTGTCATATAATTGTTGTGCCATCATCATCATCGGATATTGACACTAAACTCTACACTTATCGATATTGTGATGTATCATAAGATTTTTGAAACTGATTTATATCTATATATGTAAATGTTTATCTATATTTATAGAATATTATGAGTTACAACCTTAACCGTTTGATAAACAATGCAAATCATTTTTTTTTCTCTTCAAATGATGCGAGGGGGCATATAAAAAAAAGTTAAATACAGAATAATAACATACATATTTTTTTTAAAGATCCATTTGTTTGTACATGTGACCCAAACTGGTCAATGTCAATTCATGATGTTTGGTAAAACTCTACAACAGAAAGTAAAGACAAAGCAGGCGTCCACGTTCAAGCCAAACGGTAAGTTTGGTCAGAGAGCAAAAGTCACAAAGCAGCCCAGCTCGTTTTTCTTTTTGCCTTCCCTCAGTAGGCAGCGACATGACTCAAAACTGACCTTAACACATAATGGCAACAAATCACACGTGGTTAAATATTATCCATCTGCTATGCTACAGGTAGGGCAAACGCAGTGCAGTGGCGTTGAGTAGATAGTTCCTGCAAAACCGGACATACCATTCACACACACAATATATATATATATATATATATATATATATCTCTATATATATATATATATCTCTATATATATATATATATATACACACACACATATAATTCACAAGGAGACATGTTTTAAGCCACTGCAAATATTGGATACGCCGCTTTACGTGTGACCTCCAAGTGTCATGACGAACCAAGAACGGCGCGGGACGACGCCGAAACGGCGCGATGACAAACAATGAATGGCTACATGTATATTTACAGGGTGTCCTCGGTTGAAAAAGGTCCCGACAGTCGACATTTCCGCGTTACAAAGCGTAAGAATAGCTCAGTTACCGGCACACGTTTGCATTTGTTTCCTACTTATGGAAAAGGGTTTATCGGACAATATTTACTGTACGACAGCATGGTGGATTAAGTTAATTAAAAGAAACAATTATGTTTGTTAAGTTAAGACCAAATTGTCCGTGGTAGAGTTGCAACAATTAATTGATGAATCGACAACTAATTAATTATCCAATTCGATAAACGATGAATCGTTTGGAGTCATTTGGAGTTTCAATTAAAATTGTCCAAATCCTTAACATTTCAGCATGTGAACTGTAAATATTCGCAGATTTCTGTAGTGCTAAATCAAAGCAGACTGATTATATTTTCTTTGATACAAATAAAACTTTTACAAACATCTTTTACTTTGGAAAAGAATGATCAACATTTGTGCCTAATTTCTGACATCTTACAGACCAAACCAGTTACTGAATCAGAAGCAATTGGTGAGTGAATATCCTGCACCGTCAATTTGAAAGAATGTCGTTTTTGAATAAAGGGACGCAAATGTAACAATGTTTTTTTCATCCGTAATTGAACAAAAGAATCCAGATAATATAATAATAAAAATAATGTTCAAAAAAGAATACAGATGAATGGATGATTCAAATACAGCGGAAGCTCAATTTAACTGATCCCGATTGTCGAACGGACAAAAAAATCTTTTTTCGGCCACGAGAAAGTGCTTCAACTTAACGGACATTCAGATTTAACGGACGGCCCTTCTGAAATTGTAGTTGCAGCCCGAGTCCGTAGTGCAGGTGAAGCATTTTTTGTCTATGTGCCCTGGCAACCAGTCCAGGGTGTATTGTGCCTCTCACTCAAAGTCAGCTGCGACGGGTTCCAGCTCACCTGTGACTCAAACAAGGACAAACGCTATCATAAAATGGCCACCGTAATTCCAAGTCTACTACTGGGTTAGCGTGGGTTAGTGATAGACTACGGCGCATTCCGAATTCCAGAAAAATTAGGGTTACGTAGCTGCGGTAGGAACGGAACTTAAACGTCGTAAACCGAGGACCCCGACACCCCCCCCCCCCACACACACAGAATCAAATCTTATCGCTGTTGTTTTGTACGCTCAGTAAACAAGATGTCAAAAAGCACAAGTTTCTGGTCATTTGAAGGATGCGTATGGAAGAGAGCGAACAGTCTGGAGTTGAACACGGGGCGATGAAGAACGGTCATCTTGAAGGATCGACTGCATGCAAAATACAAAAATATTCCCCAGTGAGCTTCCCTCCTTGCCTTGCATAATGAAGCGGATGGATGCGATTGGCACAAATTCACACAGCGAGACGTTCCGCTTATCCGAGAGCAACGAGTGGAGGCAGAGGGGCGGCGGGCTGGGGGCTGCTACACGCCACCGGTGTATCCCCCCCCCAAAAAAAAAGACCATCGAAGGGCTATAAAAGTGTCAGCTGGAAGCACTTCGAACGATCGGCTGAGGATCCTACCAAAAAGGGTGGCGGAGGACCTCTGCCTGCGTGAGGATCCGGGCTTGGCTGGGTACTTTCCATTTGCCGGGGCTAACGGGTGGGCCCTTGGGAGGGCTCCCGGGAGTCCCGGAGGCCACAGGTTCCGCCTTGCTCGGGGTAACTGGGGAACCTTTCAAACAAGTGTCTTTACGTCTCTTCCAGTCCTCTGCGCTCTGGCCGCTGTTGACGTCTCTCTGGACAGAGCTTCTCTCGCTTGCTCTGCGGGTTTGGGATTGTCTTGCCGGGTCGCGGATCGGTCCCGAACTCAGACCACCTCTGCTCTCGCCGCTCCCGGAGTCCTTCTTCTTCGGGATGCCGCTCGGTCGAGTTCCCGCCCCGAGGCTCGCGGACCGCGTTCGGGCGGTTCTGTTCTCGCCGCACGTTGCTACAGGCGCCCGGCTCTCAGTTCGCCCGGGCCCGCGAGGCTCGTCTTTGGCTTCGAATAAAGTCCCTCTTGCTTTCGGGCCGCTCGTCATCCTCCCCGGCGTCATCGGCGTCGTCCCGGTCTCCGCGTCCCACTGTTCCTCCCGCTCCGCCACCGAGCTCAAACCCCGCGGCGAGGACGTGCCGCCCCGGCGGCGAGGGTGTTTCAGACCGCCGGAGTCAGGAATGGATGCGAGGATGGAAGCCCCGGTGAGGTATGGAGAGAACAAGGGTGATGTGTCCGAGAAAAACACCTCTCTGGTGGAGTTGGAGGGAGAAATGTGTTTTTTACCTGCGGGAGACGACATACACTCGTCACAAAGAGTTGTGGCAATTCGACTTTGGGGTGAAATTTCAGGGCAAACCTGAAATACACTACAGTGTTTCCTCACTTTAGCCTTATTTTAAGTCCGAATTTCGAGGTTCATGCCTTCGGCGTGTTACCACCGTTGTACTGCAACATTCCAGCCACACTGAGGTCAAGTGTAAGAGACGCAGCGTCGTGAGCAGCAAGAAGAAGAGTCAGAGAAGGTCCTCAACGACCATGAGCTCCAGTAACAGTCGTTAATATACTGAGGATTGTTCTGTGTTCTGTTTGCATGTCTTGCTGCTCTCTGTGTGTTGAAGTACGAGTTATTTCAAGGTTTCTGATTACCTTGATGCAAAGTAATGTAATTGACCACCTGGGGGCAGTATAAGACAGACATACGGATATGTTGTTCTGTAGAGTCAGCTCCTCTCTCGGCAGTAATACTAGTCGTTTTTCACAGAGGATAAAGAATAGAATTGGGTAACAACGTCGCCACATAGATGCTACTTGTTAGCCCGTGTGCCTATGTTGTTTCCCATTGTATGTTAGCATTAAGCTAGCGGAGGCTATGTCCTTGTTTTAAATAGACAAAATGTAATTTCCTTTTTTTAATGTTTAGTTTGACAGTAAACCTCAACAGGAAGTGTTAATAAACAACTCAAAGCCTTTCTATCTGTAAACTTCCACCATACAGTTTGTGCTCACAAGTCAAAGCAAAAAGTTGTCTCTCAAAGCATCATTGTATTGTGGATTTTAACATTTTACGAGTGGGTGTCGAACGAATCCCCTGCGATAAATAGTTGTTCACTGTATATCATTTACAGGTGACCTAAATTTGACCTCTTAACTTAAATCTTCAGTGTTTCAGTACTTTTCGCTCAACTTGCTGTTCTCTAACAAAAAGCTGAACAGCAAAAATTCACAACAGGTGTTTAACACGTTCACTGCCATTGACGTCTGTAGAAGTCAAATATCCATGTTAACTGGGAAGGCTGGCAGTGAATGAGTTAATCCATAAATGCAGCAATATATTTCCAAGGACGTCCACTTTTATGCCTTTTTGTGACTCTTCCAGTCTCTCTGTATCTCTGTTGCAACCTGCTGATGGCACTCATTACTCTGAGAACATCTAGTTTGAAGCCTCACAGTGGTGAGGCACTGTTAATTGTTAAGTGTCATCTTGGTCTCATGATGTCAAAACGTGAACAGCAGATAGGTAGGTTAGAGTTCATTTTAGGTTTACCCGAAAACCGAATATCCCCAACTCTTTGTAAGTATTGTGTGATCACATCCGTTCCACACCGGTAACATTCTGAACAAGAAAATTGAAGAAGCAATTACCAAGGTAGAAAGAGAAGATGCCAGGAAAAGGCATGTGAGGATGTTAGTGTTGGTGCTCGGTGTAGTAGCACACAGTAGAAGAAGCTGCGCTACCTGCATGAGGAGAAGAAAAAGGAGGAGGGAGGTGAGGAAAAAGACCCGACGGGAAGCAGCCGGTTAGCGATTAAATGCGTAAACGAGACGAGCAAGTACAGTTGGCGTCCCCAGAATGAGCTCCATCACAGTTCACAAACGTCTGCAGTCATCATCGTTAAGGAAACGCGGGGGGGGGGGGGGGGGGGGGGGGTTGGATTTATGGACGCAGCGCAGTGGGCCGCTCCTCGTAAAAAGGTTCATTTAGAGAATGCGAGCAGCCCACCTGCTTGCGCAAATGAAAACAATCTGGCAATAACGTATGAATTTCAATTACTGAACATATCTCGGAAAAATTGTCTATTTCTATTTTTACTATAACTGCTAACGGTGCAAACCGAATGAACATTTTCAACATTTCTCTCAAAAAGATGCCTCCCTTTTCCCGTCAGTAACTCAAATTGTATTGTTCACACGCATCAACAATTGCTTAATTGGTTAATAAACATTTTTAAAAAAAATGAAAATTCAATAATAAGTATAATAATAGCAACATACACGCTTTCAACCATTACAAAGCTATTTTTGGAAACAGAATAAATATCTACCATAATAAATATTTAACATAACAATGAAAAATAATTCCATAATAATATATGTGCAGTATATATGAAAACATCTAATATATTACACACCCATAGAAAATATAATTAATTGAAAATAAGAAAAACGAATAATTGTAAAATTCTCAAAATTAATAAACTAACAAACAACAAACATATACTCATTGTAACAATTTGTTTCTATTTTGATTTAAAAAAAAAATATCTAAAAAATACCGAAAAAAGACATTTTAAAATGAGAAGAAAAATCCTTAACGTGTATAAAAACTAAGGAAATTTAAATGAAAGTATATTATATAGTAACATTTGTATATTGTTATTTGCTCTATAATGTGTATCGGATTTGTCCGTTCCTGGACGTTGAGCCTGTCATTTTAGCATTCATGCATTTTGAAAGTATTCGTTCATCCATCTTGACATTTTTCCCCCCTCACTATTACTGTTTTAAATGCAAAACAATAAAGCATCAAACATGTGCTATTGTCAACACATCCGTATGTAAGGGTGTGCCACTTAAAGGGTGGACGTCGCTGAGCACTTACTGGCATCTTGAGTCAGGCCGGCGCCGGGTCGGAGCAGCAGCGCCGCTTTGCTTCCTCCCGCTTGGATCAGCTCGATGGCGCGCGTGTGCGAAATGCCGCGGGCCGGCTCGCCGTTGATCTCCACGATCTCGTCTCCGACCTGGCCCAGGAAACGCACACCGGAATTTTTGTTATTTTTACGTTTCAACCCAAATATTTGTTTCGTTTAAAAAAAACAAAAAAATGGACCAACTTCTATTGAAAATGAATTAAAAATGTATCCATCGTCACTAGCTGATGTGCACTGCTTCCACTAACAACATGGCGGCAAACAGAAAGGAGCTAGCCTACGAAAGCAGAGTCACTGTTGAGAACGTAGTGATTTGCTCGCTACATTTAGCGACTTTTCCGACCGCTCGAGACTATTGTAAATAAAAGAGAGTTTATTGTTAGGTGGAAAAAAAGCAAGCAATTTCGGTACTGTGATCTTCAACATGTAGGCATGGGGAGCCGGAGCCGCGATGCACTTTCAGCCGTTTATTGAGTCAAACACACAAATACAAAATGGAAACACATGCAAGGAGCTGCTGTAGGCCACAACTCACACACAGTCTCACCTCCTATTATGTTTTCATACAATACAGTAGTATTTGTCTTTATTAACAGCAGATAGCCCAAAAAAATATGAATTGAGGAGGGGGAGACTGGAATGAATTAATGGCATTTCAATATGGAAAATCGATTTGCTATATTAGCAAACTGAGTTGCAAGCTTAGTCATGGAGCCAATCAAATTTGTTAGTCAGGGTACCCCTGTAATTCATTGCAAATTCTTTTGTGGACCTAGCTATGGCTCGCGGACCCGCTTGGTTTGAGGACCGCTGATTTACAGCACACAAACTCAAACAAACCCACGTGAGCGCCTCGAGGAAGCCTCTATTAATGGAGATGAGACAGTCAGCACGTCGATCCGTCATCTCCTAATCACGGCTGACGTTTCCCTGCATGCCGCCAGACCACAAAAGATGGATTGCCCGTGAGGAGCGTCTGTTCTTTTCTCTTTCCTGCACCAGCTTGTAACAATATGATAATTACCTCCCAGCGTGATGATTCTTTTAGTTGAGAAGCTCTTAGATAGGGGGTCAACATACGGAAGTAACAACAGGGATCTGATTGTGGCTTTATGTACCACAAGGTGACAACAAACTACTGCTGTTTACTTCGTGTAATGCTTGAAACATAGCGTAGCATCTACAGCCTTTCCACTACGGGTGGCGCTTGTCCAAACACAATCCATTCGTTGGATCCATGCTGTTGCCGGTGATGACAGAATTTTCTCTTTCGCATTTCGTGTCTCTTTTCATAACAGAAAATGTTGAAAATTGGATTTCTGCGACAACAAAGACTGAAAGACTGAATCATGTCTCCCTGAAGTGAGTTGAAAAGGGCAAATAGAAAAACAGAAACACAAGTACAAAAGTACTTTTCTGGTATACGCTCCTCAGAAAAGCATTACATAGAGATACGGAAGTGCTACAAGTACAGATAGACCTGTACTACAAGATTGATACACACTCCTCACACAAGCCTCACAGTAAAACACAACGTGTACAATTGAGCCTCTGAGAACTAGAGTGGGTTAATTAGCTCCATTTTACAGGGGAGTGAGTTAAAGCTTTATGGCCGCAATAAAATCTGGGGGATTTAGAGCTGGCTGATTTACAGTATATGGCGAGCGATGATTTGCCTACTTCTTCTGGATACTTCTTTTAACAGAAATTGTTGCTTTCCTCGGATTTTAAATTATTCAAAACCCTCGTCAGATCTATCAATATTTCATGAAAGATGATGAATAACAACTGCACTGTTGAAAGATGTAGACAACAATTAGAGCTGGAAAAATATAAAATACAATTTGAATAACTCGGCAAGGTCGACTTCAAAAATAGCTACATTTCTGCGTCGAAGCTCTGGCGGGAACCCCCCCCCCCCCCCCCAAAAAAAAATAAAAAATAAAAAACACAACCACTGTTTCACTCAGCAGACAGTTATTGCAGATGGACACATTGTTGGGCCACTGATAAACTTTGCCAAAACCGACAGAGGAGCATCTGTAAGTGACTTTTTTAAAGATACTGTTAGATGTGCAATGAACATATAACATGAGTTATGAGTAAGCTGAGTGGTAGCTAGCGTTTGTTTGTTTTTTTTAACCTTAAACGGTAATTGCTAGCACTTTAATGCTAATCGCTATTGCTAACGTTTATCATTTAGCATTTTGCTGTTTTAAATTCTGTACACCAAATTTATACCATACACTTAGTAACAAACTATGCAGTTTAAGGTTCGAAGTCCAGCCCTCAGAAATGAGAATAAAAAGCATGTTAGTAGTTTACGAAAAAAATAAATAAATAGTAGGGGTGGGGGTGGGGGGGGGGCGATTATTATTTGATTATTCGACCGATAATCAATTGGATAATAAATTCTAAAAAGTTTTGATAGTGACACCCCTACAGACAATACAACAATACTCACAGGCATATATTCTTTATCCTTTGCAAAAAAATGTGTGTGTCTCTATGTCTTCATTATACTGCCCTCAGGAGGTCATGGTGCACACACCAGAAGGAGGAGCACAATCTCCATTGAATTGAAGCCCACTCTAGTTCCCAGTGGCTCAGTTTGTGATACGACACTCCACACACACACACACACACACACACACAAGCGTCACACATGAACACACAACCGCGTCGCGTTAAGTAAAGCGTCATGACTCACGTGGATCCTTCCATCCAGCTGGGCGGGGCCATCCTCAGCCAGTCTCAGAATGTACAGACCCATGTTGTACTCGGTGCCCCCTCGCAGGCTAAAGCCGAAGCCTCTGGGGCTCCTGTCCAGCTCAACGGTCACACAGCCCTACGCGGCGCAATCACAACGTGGCAACACTCATATGCACATACGTATATGTATATGTCTCAACCCATCCAGGATCGACCAATCAGAAAAAAGGGATTGTTTTCAGTTTTGTATACAGGCCATGTTTTGCTCTTTGTGATCAGATCGGCTCAGACGCGCGAAATTGTGATATTTGATGACCTTAGCCACTATTTTTACTCAAAGCAGCACCAGAGTTTGAATTAAAGTGTTGAACGCGGAAGATGGGACGGGACCCCGACCTCATCTGGTCTCGCCTGGGGTCCCCGTCAGCCCAGTCTCTGTGATTTTCCCGAAATCAACACCACAATAACGTTTGAAAGTTCTTGAGAATAGAAATCATTGTCACCTGGTTGGGTCCGGTCACACACAGAGCCCCCTGCTCCACTGGGATGTTTTTGTGTTCGGACCAGGAGACGCCATCTCGTTTGTCTTCCAGGTCCAGGTTGTAGCTGTCACACACACACACACACACACACACCTTGTCAGTTGGACACATTAGTGGACATGCAACATGCTGCAGGCAAAACACGACAAGATCCATTTTGCAAAGTGAAAGAAAAACAAATCCACAGCAGTGTGGATGTTGTGTCGGATGGTTCGGACATTTACATTTCCTAATCGCATCCAAGCTCATGGTGAATTTTGTTTGAAAATGTTTGTATTTCTTGTTTGTAAAGCTTTGTAAATTCTTATACATTCTTGTCAATTCTTGTACATTTGTGCACCTTGTTTGTGAAATATTTTGTACATGTTGGCATCGGACCATTATATTGTTTTGCACCGGGCAGCAGAGAAGACTGCAATGAGAATTAAAGTGATACATCCAAACAAGATAACGGATAATAAAAAGAAATAAATGCAATAAGTAAAAAGATTTTATTGCATGACAATTTAGTAGTAATTTACACAGGGAAAAAAAATCATGCACTGTAATAAGTAGAAAACTGACATTCTGTGGGTGGACCAGAGGCTGTTTTTTTGGTTTGTTTTTCTAAGATAAATTTTACACATAATCAAAATAATGGAAATAAAATAAATCTCTTCCATAAAAAAAATTCAAGACTGAACAAACAACAAAACCAGTGGTGAACCTTACCACTTTTGTCTGTAAGTATTAACTTTTTTAGTTCTATCATCTTTCACATTTTCCTCCACTGGCTTATCATCCAATTGTAAAAAGGTATACACAAAGAAAACGCCCAAATACAAATGAAAATTCTGACTTTGTACTAAATTCCTTACCGTTCATCCTGGAGTGCCGAGCGTTGTCCGATGGCTCGGTGCTGAAGAGCTGGACTCTGTCGAGCGGAACTGGCACCAGATGGGGGACCCTTGTACTCTAAAATATTTGCGATCCCAACAGTTAACACACTCAAAGTCACATAATCACAAACATTTCACACTCAAGGAGGACACAATCACCACAGTGATAGAATCGTGTTATTGATTTGAAGTTATTCAACCCTTTTGCAATTCTCCACCAAAACCTACATATTTAATGCAGATGCTAAAATATTTATAGGAACTTCTGGCATGCTTATGTGAGCACCTTCAGCCCCCCCCCCCCCAAAAAAAAACGGTTTTGGACATTTGGACAGAGCCAAACCCACCGTCCTCGGGCACCACAGTGAGTGTGACCACGTTGCCGGCGTCCTTGATGAGCTGGACGATGTCGTTGTGCGAGAGCTCCAGGATGGAGCGACCGTTGACGGCCGAGATGCGGTCGCCGACGTGCAGCAGGCCGCAACGGTCCGTCGGGCTGCCTTCAATGATGCGGCCGATCTTGTGCGGGATAACTGAGAGGGGAAGACCAAAACATTTACACCTAACAACGAATGTCTTTAAAGGTCCCATGCCATCAACTGTTTTTATTTTTTGTGTATTTTTATTTATGGGGTTTTGGGTTAGACCGCTGGATTTCTCAATATTCAACATGCAAATTGAAGAAGGTCCAAGAACCGCAGACTAGCTCACCTCCGTGCGGGGGTCTGCTCTTGGATGTGAGGATGACGAAACCGAAACCCTCGGTGTCTTTGCGGTGCAGCGTGATGTCGAACGACTCGTGGTCCAGGGCGCTGGGCATGGGCAACCGAGGTAGTTTGGGGGAGCCGTTCACCAGCGTCGGCGCCATTTCCTGAGCCTCCTCCTCTGTGGCGTCTGGGGTGAAACGATTCAAGGGATTCAATTAAGCCAAGTAAAGGTCTTTTTTCAATGAACACTAATTAAAACAGTGTTGTCGTGGTTGTTTGTATGAAAACGGTGTTTCAATGACAGAGAAACTGCAAAAACCGGGGCGGACCCGGCGGAATAAGTCGCTTAGTTCCCCGCAACATAAACATGAACACACACAACACACAAAATTCTGTACGAACTGTGATAACTACACTGGGTGTTTTGGGAGATGTCAAGACTGACGCAAACTGATGCATTGTGGGATTTATCGCTGCTGGTGCCGGCATCACACGCTCACCTCTGTAGATGACTTTCCTGCGCACGGTTAGCATGACTTGACCGTTGCGGGCGGCGTTGGTCATGAGGTCCAGCACTTGCTTGTGTGAGCGGCCTTTCACCATCACGCCGTCAATGCCGATGAGTTCGTCTCCGGCCCGCAGGCGGCCGTCCTTTTCCGCGGCTCCGTTGGGCACGATGGCCCCGATGTACACCTGGGGGAACACGTTCTGGCGAGGGGTTAGTACCTTTGAACCCGTCATTGGGATATCAATGGGGATCTTTTGCGCTTGTAGACTGGATTCATCTTTGGTTGAAGGTAACTTTCTTTCTACTCTGCTCCTCATAATGTATTTTTTTGGTGATGTGTCCGCGAGCCACATACAGTCCAGTTGATGAACCGCTGCCTCCAAGAGTTAAAATTCTTTTTACTGTTTTCGTTTGCTCGTGTGTAACTTTTGTATGCAGGCAATAGAGACCGAGCCCAGTTGCGAATAGCAGGAAAAAGCGAGTAATTGACACCCTCACAAAGTCTTTAGAACCGTAAACATTCCGCTAACTATGATCCCAACGCATTACAAACTCATCTTACGACATTACTTTCATGTGTGTGTGGCATGTGGCGAAGTCTGTCCGTGATTTCCGCTAACAACCCAGACTACTGAGCTCCCCCAATATTCAAAGATGTTTGTTTCTCAATCGATATGTATCACTTCACCATACTTCCTTGACACAAATTACGACTTTCCTAATCGCAAAGGCTTTTGCGCCACCTTGTGGCAGCTTAAAAACATTATATAAAGAGCACAAAAACATTTTTTTTTTGTAAGAAAATAGTTGAGGATAGGATCCACGGAATAAAATGTCAATACTTGAGGTGAATTATCCATCCATCCATCCATCCATTTTCAACACCGCTTATCCTGGTTAGGGTCGCGGGACACTGGAGCCTATCCCAGCTGACTTCGGGCGAAAGGCGGACTACACCCTGAACTGGTCGCCAGTCAGTCGCAGGGCACATATAGACACGGACAACCATTCGCACTCACATTCACACCGTCACTGAGTGGGAACTGAACCCACGCTGCCTGCACCAAAGTCAGGCAAGTGTACCACTACACCATCAGTGACTTGAGGTGAATTAGTGAATAGTAAACTGTGACGAGGCAGGGTAAATCTTTGATGTGGTGTTAAGAGTTTAACTTGCACGTTTGGCTAAAGCGGATGCCTCTATTGGGTCTCAAAGGCTTTGTTTTGATTGGTTTATTTTGGAAGGCGTGTGTTGGTGAGAGGGTGTGCGCCAACTGTGTCGGGGTGTTGTGATATGGAGATTTACGGTTTCACGTGCTGATCAAACTGAAGATGCAATTTTGGGCCTATTTTGAGATTGCAGATATATAGCATAGTAATTACGAAAGAAAATGACCAAATCATGGAAAATAATATTGATGTATAATAGCGGTTGAACTGATTAGTCGACGAGTCGACTTTACTACTGCGCATCGACGTTTAATGCTTGAAGTTGACTCAACGCTAATCACCTGTTTTCGATCGGCCAATTTACAGAGGACTTTTGACTCACCGGTCTGTTGCTGTGGCCGGACTATATGACTCTGTGGAGCGGCAAAATGTCAGGCCAACAAGGCCAGAGTATGAAAATAATTCAACTGTTGATGACAATAGCGGTTAGCTAGCTAGTGTCAAATCTAGTAAGGTTCAACGCTTACCTTTGGCGTTAGCAGACGCAAACAACACGTTCCAACTAAAATTACTTGATCGGCATTGGAACGGAACTCTATAAGTTTCTGATTCTTTTTATTGTTTGCAGTGATGTTCCGTATACTTACTGGCTGCTGTGGACCTTCTCCGCCCAGAACACGGAAGCCAAAGCCCGTCTCGATATCCCTCTTGAGGAACACATCGATGTCTTTGGTGTGGGGCTCTGCGGAAGACAAAACAGGTCAACCGTCGTCACTTTTGCACATTGTGTCTACTGGTCGCAAGTGTGACGACGGGCTTACGTCTGCTCTCCAGCAGGGCTTTGGATTTCAGGTACATCTCGGTGGCGTCTCGCTTGGGAGAGTCGGCTGCGGCGGCACGCAGGGTACTCGTGTTGGAGTGGTAATGTAGCGCATGGGGAGCCGAATCGCCGATGGCGTCCAGTGTCTCTGTGCTGGCCGTCATTTCCTGCCTCTGTACGGATGACACGGGGAAAAGGTTATCCATCCATTTCGTTTACATTCAGAGCTGGAGGCTTTTTTTTTTTTTCCCAACCACCATCGTCAAATCCCTCAAAAGTCATACATACACGGTTCCACTCAATACAACTTGAGGAGTTCAAACCATCTACATGTGTGACATCACGTAAGACGTCGTGAACAAAAAAAGTGTGATTTGCTTTTTCTTTGGCTTTCATGGTTGCTGTCACAGTAGTGTAGCAAAATAGACACCGAAATTAAACTTTGTCTGCTCAGCAGAATACTGTACTGTACGCAAATAAACTTACCAAGCATACGTTACTGTAAAAACCCTTTTGAAAGCAAATGCCTAAATTGCCACCAGGTGACAGCCTCGCTCTGCAAACACCTTACTGTTGTCTCTCCATTGTCTGGTCTTCAAAGGACGCGAGCAGTTTGACTTTATTTGACTTGTATCATATTGTGGTTAACTTGTCTTCCATCAAAATCCAATTCCAAGTTTTAAAAAAGTGTCTCAAAACATTGCCTTTACAGTCAATAAAAGTATTATGACGGTGACAGTGTGAACCTGGAACCGAATGAATTCTCTTTACATTATTTGTTGAGAAATGAGACCAACAATAAGAACCGATTGTGTTCCGTTTTGGAGGTTCTGCTGTGTTGATAGAGGCAGTAAAACCTCTTTTTAGGAAGGACAAAGGGCATTTTTCACTTTGCTGCAATTGTTGAGGGTTCTAAGCTGCAGGATTGAGATTTCCCTCAAGATTTGACTAAAAGGGGCAACTTCTTTTATTACAAATTGTTGTTGTATTAATAACAGTGCCCTATCCAAAAAGGGGGCTCATCCATGCTTCATTAGCATGCCAATCCCCTGACAATGGCCGCTAAGATCCCCCTAAACTGAGACAGGAAGCAATTAAGACTTTTCCAGGGCAAAACAAAAGGAGGCGCTCAGAATCATAATCAACATTCACATTTCCATCATTTAATTTGGCGCCGCGGAGGCTTAGCGGTTAAAACCGGTGGGACGACAATGAGCTTGGAAATTAAACCTAGTGCTGATTCCACAAAGGAGCCCCCCCCAAATAAAAGTGCTTCTACTCACAGGCTTGAGACTCTTCACAGGCGACGTTTGACCTACGAGGAGAGAAAAAGAAATCTGTCAAATGCGCCTTTCCACGAGATGGCACTCCCTCCCTGAGCGGAAGTGAAAAAGCTGCTCTGGCTCCATTAACGTTCGATGCACATGCATGTGATTCAAGATGGACAGGGAGCGCGGCGCTTGTGCACAGGGACGACAACGCGGTCCGAGCGGGACGGCTAAGACGGCCGATTACTCACTGACCGATAATACCCCCCGTTCTCTCTGCTTGTATGCTATGGATTGTTCTCCACTCACTGCATAAACTCGATTAACAAACAGTCCTCGCGAGCCTGAGGGGACCTCGCAGGGGACTTGGCGTGATGAGGGGTTAATGGAGCCTGATGGAAAGTGGTGGAGTATGGCTGGAAGCGGGCGGAGTGAGTGCTAGTTGGTGGGGGTGACGGATGGGAACAGCGGATTATATCAGATTTTGTTGTTGCTGTGCTGTAATTGGAGCTTTAAGAAGAAAGATGCTGGAAACGCTCTATTACAGGCGGCCCTGGGTTTACGACATACGACATCTTTAATGTGACAGAGAAACTCATTGCATGTGAATGGCGACGAGCCGACGCTGACATGAAATCCTGTAGGAATTACACTCATTGAATTGTTTTAACGTAGAACGTGAGACTTGAAGTTGGAATGGTTTGAATCGGTCGAGAAATGTGGAGGAAGGAATGTTTTGCCTTTCTTTCCCTCTCTTTACTTCCCAAGATAACTGTGTTAACGTTCTCTCAATTGGAGAACTATGTTGTGAAATTGTTGGAATTTTTGAGAAAGTGACGAATAGTTCCATTTGTGTCCTGAAGAGGCTGAACAATTTACAATCTCGGTTGAGAATTGTGGAAGGAGGAGGCAAGTACGTAAAATACGTTTTATTTGGGGAATTTTGTTGCAGAGAAGTGGGAAATTTGGGTATGTGATAATAGCGCTGGCCGTATACGTCATAAATGAGCTGAACAGCTTGAAGTTGAAATAGTTTGAATGTGCAATGAAGAGGTAAATATGTAAAATGTCTCTTAATTTGGGCTTTGGGGGTCAAAATACAGGAATGTAATAAATAGTTCAGTTGAGGAATGTGGTAACTCTCTCTTTATTTGGCAATTTGAATGTGAAAATGTTCTAATAAGTCTGTATATGTCTGAAGGAGCTGAAATGGTTTGACTCGGTTGCGAAATGTGGAAGGAAGACATCCATATGGAAAATATCTGCGTCAATTTGTTAAACTGGAACAATCAAAATATAGGGATTTTGGAAAATGTGGAAAAAATGTCTTTATAAAAAGAGTTTACAGTAGGACCGTGAAAGATGAACTATTTAAATCGAATTTACTTGAAAGGGGGAAAATGTTTTGAATGGGTTGAGAAACGTGGAAGGAGTTGAATGTCCAAAACGTGTTTTCTTTTGTTTTTTCGGTGTGGAACACATTCCGACTCATTTACAAATCTGGGTTACATCACCACTGTAGGACAAGAACCGAGGACCCCCTGTGCTTGCAGTCACTGAATAAGGGGATGGGCGAGTACTGAGGAAACCCAGAGGACTTGTATCATGGTTCAGCCACGGCTATTTAAAGACCCCTCCAAAACCCCCACAAGTCCTTTGCCTGACGATCCAAGCCAATCTGGTGAGGGGAGGGCTGGAGTTCTTCAACTGATGTGGAGACCCCGGGACGCACAGACACTCCTCCCTTTCCCATCCCCATGCAATTATGTAATTCTCTCCCGAGTTGTAACGCTGCATTACGCCTTGTCGTAAACACAACGGGGGTAAGGTTCAACGGGCTTCTGCTGGACTGTGCACTATGGAGGTGTGGTGGTTTTATGTACATGCTTTTGACAGAACTAGCCAGATGCACTCCGTAACCGATTACATGGCGGCCTCAGTTTAGACGACAGAATTCTGTTCCTACGACTTGTACGCAAGTCGGAACGCGGCGGAGGAATCGATCACTAACTTCCGCTAGCGCCGTCGTAAATCCTAATTCTCAGTTAAGTGAAAAACATAAATATTACAGTCGAATGAAAAACAGTAAGCACAGCAAAAACAGAACGCATGAAGACGCTACACAAACTAGTTCATTGCACGCCGTTTGTAACCTCGAAATTTGATTTGTCGGCCGTCAAAAACTTAGGACTCAGGACTTATATCAAACTATATAAAAAAGTTTATCCATAGCGCAGATTTTCACCTAGAGCTGGTGGTCTGGAACGTATCCCTCCACGATAAACAGGGGCTTTATATATGACTAGCATCTCCAAGTTTGAGGAAGATAAAACCTGAAAAATGGACGCCCTACCTCCACGCAGCACAAGCACTTCGACCTCACTCCCCACGGGGAAGTCTTTGAGGATGTCCACCACCTGCGCGTGGCTCAGCGTCTGCACATTCTGCCTGTTGATCTCCTTGATCACGTCCCCTTTCTGAAGGCCGCGGCACCACTGCACGTCCAGGATCATCTTCACCTTCTGGCCCAGCGGGCAGTCGGCGATGGCGAAGCCGAACCCGCCTGGCCCCTTGATCAGCGGCACGCTCACCAGCTCCGGTTGGAGCATCCCGGCGGACGAGTCGCCCTGCCTGCCGTCGGGCAAGGCGGCGACGACCGGCCGGCCGCTGGAGTCGGTGGTGACGTAGTGGAGCTCCTGGGAAGAGCCGTGCAGGACGTCGCCTTTGACCAAAAGCGGCTGCCCGTTGATGAGCGGCACGGCCGTCACCACCTCGCCGCCGTGCGGCGCCTGCGGGGGGTGGTTGGCCGGCGGCGGCGGCAGAGGGTCGTCGGTGTCGAGATCCACGTCCGGGGGAAGCGGGTAGCCGCGGCAGAGGACCATGCCCGCGTACTGGTTGACGGGAATGGACTGGAACGTCTGCACCACCTCCGGATGGGTCTTCCCCAGAACGCATAATCCATTAATTTCCACGATCACATCGCCTGGAATGCAAGAACAGTGAAATCAAATCAAGCCGCATTCCTCTCACTGTCACCGGGATTATGCCTTTGAAATATCGGGAGGCGCATCGATCTTCTTTGCTGATATCACGGAGGCAGCTGGCTTCATCTCAGCACGCTCAAAACTGCAGCAAGGCAATGAATGTCAAGGTCAGGAGAGCAAGTATTACACAGTGTTAGGCTAATGCTTTTGACCAAAGCCCTGTTAACCATCTTAAATGTGTTTGGAAACGTGCGGATCCTGACGCTTGAACCTCAGCGGTCGTCTGAGATTGTGAAAAATAAATATTTGCCGTTTGAAAAAGATGGCAACTCTGGAGCATCTTTAGAAAACCTACACCCCCCCCCCCCCCCCCCCCCCCCCCCTGTTCAAATGCCAAGGTAAATCATTTCAACATGTGTTTCCCCCCACCGTTGTGACCTATAACCTGTACAGCTCATTTGCTTATTAAAAATCTTATCGAGAGGTAAAAAAAATTAATTGCAGGAGTGTGCAAACCTTCCCATAACTGGGATGTGGCTGAGTTCAAAATGGCCGTATCGCAATGAAACTCATGTTAAATTGGAGTCTGCACCCATCTGCCACTATTGAAAGTGCCTCTGACTAACCACGTGTAGATCTCAGCTGTTCTAGTGGGCTTTTCCTGACAGAAGTCTCGAACGTTTTGTGCTAAAACTGTGATTTGGAACTGTTCATAATTATCTCTACATTGTTGAAGGCCCCAGTTCCATTTGAAGAAAATCAGCTGCAAAGCATGACGCTGCCACAAACTTTCGACATTTGGGGTTTAGGGTAAGGGGTTATGTTCAGACTTAGGGTTGGGGCACAAGGTTGGAGACACAGAACAGGATTCTTACGCCAGTCCAGGACTCTTTTGAATAACCTCCCCAAAGTCTTTGAGTCGAACAACACCCTGGCACCTAAAAAGTTCAATCTGTAGTTGAAACGGGATTCATTTCTTTCCACATCTGGCAGAGTCTTCCGTCGCTTTGTGTTCCTCACCAGAGGCCATTTTGTTGTCATGGGCAGCGGGGCCGTCACTGAAGACGTTTTTCACTTGCAGGAACTCGTCGGTGCGGTCGCCCCCGATGATGGTGAAGCCGAAGCCCTGCGAGCTCTTCTTCAGCGCCGTGCGGTACATGTCGCCCTTCAGCTGGCTCGGGTCGGCGGTGAAGCCCGGCACGCCGCTCTTACCTGCGGACGCAAATTGGAATTTGTCCTGATACGTTTGTACATGTGTTGGGCTGGAAGTGTCCAATGCTGATTTAATGCCTAGATCCAATTTAAAAAAAAAAAGGCTATTAATAATACATATATGAAAATGTTAAATAGAGTTTAATCGGGCTTACCTGACTCTTCCCCGATTGATTTAAATACGATTATTTGTCTTATTTAATCATAGATACGCCACTAATGTAGCATATTTAATTGTCTATACTTTCATTGTACAGTTTAGATGAACAATGGTTGTTTGCGTCATGTGTTTGTTGTTTGGGCAGACGCAGGTGTGTACACGTCACCAATCGGTGTATAGTGGTATCTTGACTTTTGTGCATCGTGATTTGATACTTTAATACAGTAAGTACATTGACATTGTGCTGGTCCTTCTGGTGTAAGCACAATGGCCACCAGGGGGCAGTATAAAACAGACACAGACAACCCCCCCCCCCCCCCCCCAAAAAAAAAGCCAGGGATTTTTCGCTCCTCACGGTTTAGCCTGCGGGGTTTCTGGGTGTTGTTGATAAATGGCTTTTGCTTTGCATAGTCGAGTTTCAAGTCGCACTTCCGGATGTAGCGCCGAACTGTATTTACTGACATTGGTTTTCTGAAGTGTTCCTGAGCCCGTGTGGCGATATCCTTTACACGTTGATGTCGGTTTTTGATGAAATCCCTAAATTCCTTGCAATTGTACGTTGAGGAACATTGTCCTTAAACTGTTGGACTGTTTTCTCACGCACTTGTTCACAAAGAGGTGAACCTCGCCCCATCTTTGCTTGTGAATGACTGAGCAATTCAGGGAAGCAATCGTGGCACCCACCTGTACCCAATTGGCCTGTTCACCTGCGGGATGTTTGATGCGCATTCCTCAACTTTCTCCGTCTTTTTTGCCACGTGCCTGTCCCAGCTTTTTGGGAACGTGTTGCAGCCATCAAATTCAGTGAATGATTATTTGCTAAAAACAATCAAGTTGATCAGTTTGCACATGAAATATCTTGTCTTTGTCGTGTATACAATTCAATATAGGTTGAACATGATTTGCAAATCATTGTATTGTTTAACAGAACGTCCCAACTTTGTATTCGCACTGGCAGATGCCGATTTCCCATTGGATTATTACACACACTGAAGAAATCCAGTTCCATCATTATTTGTTCCAATTTACGCTGCCAACAAAGCATATCCCAAGTTTGCCACTTGAACACAATAACAAAATCAATCAATCAAAAGGAATTGTATCACTGCAACCAGACAGTGTAAATCCAGCCATACAGCATTCAGGACATTCATCTTCACCACATAGATGTTTCTTCATTGAAGATTGTGAAATTGTCCTTCGGTGTCAATGTGAGTGCGAATGGTCCAGCGTCAGCGCTGTGATTGGCACGTGATCAGCTAGGATAGGCTGGAGCTTCCCTTTGACCCCGACTGGGATTCGAGAATATAAATGACGGACGGACTGACCCGTTATCCTCGGAGGTAAACAAGTCGAGTGAAGCATCACTATCAAAAGCCCAAATTGGCCGAATTATACGGTATATTTGCACACAGACATATACATCTCCCCTCGCCCTTCCTCGCGTCCTTTGGGTTTTTCAGAGCGCTCTGTAAGTTTCCGAGTAGTGTGCGAGGAATTTAAATGCGAGCGTTCTCATTCTATCAAACGGTTGAGCAGTTAAAAACATCCAGCGCGGACGTGCGCGGCAGCCAGCGAGGCCGCTTTATCACAGCCGCCGCGGACTCCAGATGTCCACACACTGTTGCCGCACGGATCAAGCGGCGCTCATTTGCATAATCACATTCAAATTGCTTGATAAACTCGGCGGGGATTTGTTGCGCTTCCTCCTCTGTGTAAATGACAATTTGACTCTCTGACTGAGGTAGAGGAGGAGGACAAGACGTAATGGTGGAAATGGGTGGAAAAATACATGCGCAATATAGTTCTGTACATTCAGAATAGTAGGGGGGGGATGCAGATGTGTAAACCTGCATGCGCAATAGTACAGTTTGTGGCACTTCGTGAAAATGACACTTTGACTGTCAAACTGAGATAACAAGAGGAGGACGTGGTCATGTTGGAAGTGGGTATTCGTGTGTGTGTGTGGGGGGGGGGGGGCGCTCCAGTTAAAGTAAGGGTCTCAATGTTTGTGGGCAGATATAAAATAAAACATTTGTGCCGGGTGTTTCTGTTCCTTGCAGGACTCGCTTGGCCGTAGATCTCTGGTGAATTTCATCGGCACTGCAGTCAGACATTTCTCTGATGCTATCCGTGCGGAACAACTACGACACACGTGGAATAGTAGCGGTGCGTACAGGTGGAATATTACATCTGCAATTGTACGTTTGGATATTACTGGTAATGCGGTTTAGTAGGAGTATGCATAGGTAGAATAGTACATGCGGAATAGTAGGGGTATACACAGGCAGAGTGATACAATTGCAACAGTGTACGTGGAATAAAAGCATATATACTGCTTGAATAGTACACGTGTAAGTGTATGCATTTAGCATGTGTGGACTAGTACATGGATGTTAGTGTATGCATAGTACGCTAGTTATAGTACACACGTGTACTGCACGTCCACGTCCAAAGTACAAGTTTAATAACACATGTAATTAATGTGTCATAACAAGAATCACGGGTGATGTTGCGGTTGCATCACAGCTGCGGTGTGGTAAGCTTGTCAAGTTGCATCATTGGTAACCAGAGGAGCGAGAGCGGTTTCATCAGTCTCTGCACACCTGTGCGTGTGTTTGTTTGTGTGCGTGAAGGGGTGCGAGGGCCGGGGGGAGGGCGGCTTGTCTGATTATGCTCGGTCCCGTCTGATGTGTTGTTCTGACAGCTGCAGAGCCCACCGCCGTGCCCCCGCGCCTGGATCCGTGCATTTGCTAGCAGCCTGTTGCAACGTAATCCGCAACACAGCTTCCCTAATGGACTGCTCCCTGCGTTAAAAGCTACAGAGGAGCCGCTTAATGGCGCACGGACCAAAAATGAATCGTGAGCATGCGTGAGCAACAAACAACTCATCTTGACAATCACGTTTCAGGTTAATCGAAGGTCGCCGACCTGCGTGAACCCGCATTCGTCCCACGGGGACAGAAAGTCAAGTCTGCACGCAGCGAATAGCCAAAGAAATTAAAGAACAATTATAGAGCAGAAAATAAGCGGTGGGGCAATTTTAGATCAGCAGCGATGAATTTTAGCACTTTCAATGGATTTTCGTCCTGTTTGGTGGGTTGAAGTCATGCAAAGGGCAAATGGAAAATGTGCTCTTTTTGCACTGTGGCCAAGAGGCCGACCGGAACGCACAGTTTCAAGATTCCCGCCATAAGCACCCTTTTCTTTCACTTCACACACACTGGTGACTCGGAAATGCATTTGATTAAACACAGGCTCAAATTTGACCCTGAACAACCTCAGTGTCCACAAATTGGACTAAAGAATGACCTTTTTTTTCGCAACGGCAGCTATCCAGCGCAACTGCGATGTGCGGTTAGCTAGCTAGCTATGCCCACCCCCCAAAAATGCATCTTCCCTTGGCCGCTTTAGAGCGCCTCGTTGTAGCGTTGCTGCTGAAACGTAGTTGTGCAGACACAAGAAAGATGCTAGACGAAGTGGCATTCAGTTTTCCAGGTCGATTGACAGTTTTTGATGCCTAATTTTACGAACCGGCAGTTGGCAAATTTTTGAATCATCCAAATTTAGCGACACAATTCTCTGTGCTGTGTCAAATTCAGAATACATCTTTTTTATTCCTACATCAGTCCATTTCCCATACCGCTCATTAGGGATGCAGGTATCTTTAGGCACCTGAGGACAATTCACCGAGGAAGCACTTTTTTGTTTTGTGTTCAAAATGGTTCCGTCCTACCATGAGACGTAGCGGCCTTCTGGATGGTGGCCGTCCCCTGGCTGAGCCTCTTCTTGGCCTCCAGGACCGGGTTCTCAAACTGGGTTTTCTGGTTGATGTGGCTGGAACGCAAACAAGCAGAGTACATGTACGCGAGGGCGTGCACATATTGTATACGTCCGCCGACCGAGCGCGCTGTGTCGCTTTGCCGCGGTCAATTATGCGTGCGCTTTCCCCGTAAACGAAGCCGACGGCACCCGTTATTATTAATCCACTCTTCAATAACGCAGCGCACGTACGGCCTTTTGTAATGGTATTCAGCCATTTAATATTGTAGGAAATGAACCTAAGCGCCCGCTCGTGAAAAAACTGCCTGATGGCCTCCTGGCAGGCAAAGAGAAAGCCATTGTTCCACGGAGAGCTGAAGCTGCCCATCTATCTCGCGTCCCGTCCCCTCTACTTGTCCAAACAACATCTCGGCGCTGTCACGGCGACCTCCCAGGATTCCTCCCACAGGCTGACCAACAAAACACATTTATTTGTTTTAAATCACCTGATCTAATGTCGAACCCCCCACTGTTCCTCCTTGCAGGCGTGTTACATTCGCCTGGAGCATCCGCGCCCGAGATGGACGCAGTGAGACGCGCGCTGGATTTCTGATGTTTATTTTTAAACATTAACATCCCGTGACACACAAACACACTGATCACGTGCGGGCCCGGAACATTGCAGCCGCGCGGCAATGACTTCACTCACTCAGTCTGCCAGTGATTCGGCATAGTACCGTATATCATTGGAGTGCACCGATAGCATACGCTGTGTTTACCGTAAGGAGTACATATGTAGTTGCACACGTACATTCCATGATATATGTGCAATAACATGGAAGTTCTATTGTACATGTGAGGAACATTTGTAATAGTTCATCTGCAACAATACTTGTGTATGTGTTTTCTAACAGTACATTTGAGGTTGAAGTGTAATAAGGCGTATTTTTAATAGCACATGTGAGGTATGTGCAGTAACACAAATGATGGACTGCATGTTAAATTACAAGTGTGCACGCACGCGCATTACGAGGTGCACGTGTAAATGTACATGTGATGAAAACACATACTACATGTTAATTGGATGTGTGTAATAGTATTTCAGCGGCACATGCGCATCAGTACATGAGTGTATTAGTCTAGAGGAAGAGTATGCACACAATGGTACTCGTGCAACAGTGTATGCGATGTAAGCCTGTAATATGCGCAACCGTATCAAAGGGGAGGCGCTTCAGAAAAAACGTTGCTTTGCCGCCATCTTGTGGCAACTATAGGCAATTACAAACCTTTTTTGCGAGGCTAGTACATGTCGCAACTATACTTTTATATTAGTACATGTACTGTATAATTGTAATAGTTTGTGTTAGTAGCACAAGTCCTTTTTTAACTTTTCAAAACCAATAAAAAAAAAATCCCAATTTACTTATGCAAACATTTTGTTGGTTTGTTTTTCCGACATCAAGTACCACCTCAAAAATACTTGGCTTTCCAAGTACCCCCATAATGACAAACAGTAAAATATAGTGGCTTTATTCCTAAAAAGTAGATTCAATATTTTTGCTAGCCCCTGTTACGTTCGGCACAGTTTGAACATTAACACTGTGCTCAAATATAGGAAAATGATTCAATTAAAATGTACTGTAAATAAAAGTTGAAGAAAAAACATTTCTAAATTATTACATGCAAATGTATTTCAAAGTTCAAATACAACTGAATTGTACTTAAGAAATGCACTGTACTGGATTTTAGAAAAAGAAAGGTGAACTGTAACATTATGCACAGTTTGAAACTTTATTTCAGTGATTTTTGTGTGTGTATACCTTTAGCGGGAGGTCATAGTAATATTTACAATAGAAAAAGGAGGCTACCACTTGACGTGTGTATTTTTTAGACAGCATATTGACGAATGCCGTCGCGTGTACTAATGTATTCCGCCACGTGGTAAGCACGCTGCTGAAGTGGGCCTTGGGAATCTGAAAGGAAGCGACGCGTCAAAGGCGCACTGTTTGCTAGCGCGCCCGCCGGTGTTCTTTGGGGAGACCAAAAAAAGGCATGAATCCACGTAGTATGACTTACTCCACGTAGTATGTGCCGTATTGCGGGTCGTCAATTTCCTCCCAGCCGTAAGGTAACTCTGCAGAGAGAGAGAGAGAAAAGACAGAAGCGCCGTGTCATCAGGGTCTCGTTGTTGTTTGACTTGGAAACAGCCCGGGATCATTTCGAGAACATTTGGAGCAAACAGATGAGGCAGGAGGCGGGAGAGAGAAAGGAGCTCTTCATGCAAGAGGAAGCTTTTCAGTGAGCTTGAATGTACCCTGTAATAGTCCACTCAAAAACAGGCCGGGAGAGTCCCACTGGTTGGCTTCAAGCTCGGGCTGCACTTAAGTTAAGGCCTCGCGATTGAAATTCATCATCACGTGAGGAAGCCGTTCTCGACTTGTCTTCTTTGGACAGGCAAAGGCAAGCCGAACTGATGAGTTCGAGAGCTTTGAGGAAAACGCGCGTGGACAAATCGTCTTCGAGGCTGATCCCGACGACTTTTAACAATCTCCACGCAGTTTATTCTCTTCGGACAGCAGGTCTGCCTCGCAGTTCTGTGGTTAAGGGTTTGAATCTCGGCTCGGGCTTCTGTGTGTGGAGTTTGCACGTTCTCCCCGTACTTGCGAGAGTTTTCTCCGGGTACTCTGGCTTCCTCCTACCTTCCAAAAACATGTCAGGTTCCCTGAAGACTAAATTGTCCAAAGTGTGAATGTACCCTGCGATTGGGTGGCAAGTGGTCCAAGGTGTAGCCCGCAATCTTGCCCAAAGTCAGCTGGGATTGGCACCGGCTCATTGCAGTAAATGGATGGACTATTGTCTTTTCTACGTAAACTGTAGTATCTGGGAAATAGTTCATACAAAGCGCCACGTGTAACTATTCTGAAGTGGAACCTCTAAGTGTGCGCAATCCGGGACACTAGTCCTATTTGTTCCCACCAAAAATAATGTGTTCTAGGGTCAACCCGTCACCATTCAAAAAAACCTTTATTAACTTTTCAGGCAAAGTTCTACAGGGGACTTGTTATGGAAAATTGACCTTTGAATGGCTTGTATACAAGTTGTTAGGTTTCTGGCGTGCCTGCCTGCCTGCCCGCCTGCCTGCCTGCCCATGTAGTGTAAAATTAAGCAATCAAATAAATATTTCATGATCTACCTATTTTTCAAAATCAGCCGGTGGTGGATTTGCACAAGCTCGAAACATTCGCAGTCCGGACGCAATACGTTTTGTCGGACGCCTCGATTAGTATGAGCTCATATTTGCATTTGCTTTTGATAAGCGGCACATACTTGACGACGTCACTGATGAAATGGTCAATACGTACCTCCATCCTCGCACTTCTCGGGGGGCTTTGCCTTCTTGGCCAAGCGGGGGTCCAACCACGTGGTTGTCTTGGTGTTGTGACTGCGGCGCACAGGGAGCAGATGTCGTCACCAATAAGAGGGGCCACACCACAGCCAAAACATTACAATAGAACAATATTGCATTTCCTGAAATGTGGTCGCAAGACTGTTGGGACGGTTTATTATTTGCACCCCAAAAAAATGGGGAAAAATGTGGAAGGGTCGTTATTTACAGCTTATTAAGCCACACATATACTGGTCCAGCCCATTTGAGATCAAATTGGGGGGTGCGAGTAAGTCACATATGTGCAAGTAACAAGCAAGTCTCAAGTCAAGTCATTACTCGGTTTCAGCAATTTGCAAGTCCCCATAAATCATAACACTAAAAAAAAAAAAGTATTCACACCTTCCAAAGTGAAATGAACAACAACTGAGATTATGATTGAGGGAATTGATTGCACTGAATTGTATTATTTCAAACTCAATTGAAGTCAACTTGATTTGTGAACAAACACTGCTGTGTACTTTTTGGTGTAACTCAATCCTACGGCACTTAAGAGAACACAATTGAGCAAAAGCCAGGACTGTTTTTTTTTTTTCAAATATAATTACGTGTGTGCCTAATGAGATGAAGGAATGAAAGAGTCATAATTAAGCGGGAAACAAATACATGACATAAAAATGTTGCCATCCTTGAAAAAATGAAGGTATTGTGAGCAAAATCTGCATGACTCCTGTGTCCTCTCCTCTAATTAAATCGCTCAGTCGGGTTTGTTAATTTATTTAGAAGCACTGAGTCCGGATAATTGACAGGTGTCATTAGATTAAAAGGTTATGTTTCATATGCTGTGGTATTCATTTTAAAATATAGCGCAGACAGCTTTATCACAACAGATGACATTTTGATGGTGACACTTCATTAAAGCCGATCAGTAGCATGAAAATGTATTCACACGTAGCTACTCACAATTCGTACTCTACCCAGTAATACTGGAACGCACTTTTGTCAACGACATTTTTTACACGACATATTTTAGGAGCTACTTTCTTCTCTTTCTGCATGAGAGACAGAAAAAAAAAACTAGAGACTTTTGCGGGCCTATGAACCGAAACCAATTATCATAAACCGTCCTACCCCTAGCTACGTTACTTAGCTGTACCAAAATGTTTACAGTTGTGTCTCTAATGCGCGAGTTGCAAAACATGCAGGTTCGCCGTCCTCTTTTTGCAGACTTGATCGACAACGTAATCCTTGAAGCCAAATTGTATTATCTTTGGAGCTCCTTCCATCGTTTGAGGTTGACCCCTCAATACAGATTTCCAACTCTAAACGAGATGACTTGTCAAGTCAAAGTCAAGTCAGGTCTCTTGGCGACCAGGCCAAAGTCAAGTCTTTCTGAAGTATTTGGCTAGCAAGTCGCAAGTCATCAAACTGGCAACTCGAGTCGACTTGAGTCAAGTCATTTGACTCGATTCCCCCCCCCCCCCATCTCTGCATTTGCTCCTGAACTAAAATGAGTGTGACACCGCTATTCTACATACAATGCAATAAGATACAATCACCGACTCACTCGATGAAGTAGACCATGCCCGTCTCCGTGTAAGCCATCTCCCAGTTGAGCGGAAGCGGCTCCAGGCTGTCGTCGCGGGGGAGCGAGCTCCACGTGCGGAAGTCCATGGTGCTGCTGGACTGGGCGTAGCTGGGCACCGCTCGCCTCCAGTCGGCCTTGTGCTCTGCGTGGCGCCGAGCAGAATGCGGGAAGTGATCGGAAGAAGGAAGACAGTTAGCCCGTTAGCAACCCCTATAAAGGAGCAAGGGGCTGCGCAGTTCACGGTAAACATGCATGTGCTGGCGCATGTTTGCCCGCCCGAGGGCTGCTTTGTATTTGCATGTGCAAACACATTTAGCGCTTAGGCCTATATGCATGTCGAAAGTCCCCCCGAGGGGGGCTGCAATGCCAGATACGCAACTTCACCATCAAATTGGCCATTTGAGCCTACCGGGCTTCCTCACTATGCTGATATTGCATACTTTTGTACACAACGCTTTCATGAGAAACTACTGGACAATAAACAAGAGACGTGCAATAAAAACCCTCCTCGTTCATTCTGTACCCGCGCTCGGATGATTTTATTAAAGGAGCGTGTGCTTTTCATGTGGTACGCTCACATCAGAGACGCCACGAAAAAAGCGGGATGCACACTTGCATCCAAAATGATTGGTACAGTCAGGCACATTGTTTTTTTTCTGTGGGTTTCAACTGTTCAACTTTTGTTTCCAGGTACTTACAACTGAACCGGACAAACAACAAGCGTTATTTGCACAGACACCGTGATACGGGCCGATCAAGCCGATCAACCAAGCTCTTTCCCGTTTTTAAATTGGGGAAGACGAACGATCCAATCGCAGCAAAGCTCATTTACATTTCGCATTACAATGACAAATCTCAAACAACCAACTAGAATAGCTTGAGAAAGGTCATTTTTGGCATTTCCAACCCAAATGATCACGTGAACCCAATGCAATTCGCCGACTTCAAGCATTAGACGTCAACGTGGAGTCGTAAAGTC
Organism: Phyllopteryx taeniolatus; assembly: GCF_024500385.1. Lineage (NCBI taxonomy): Eukaryota > Metazoa > Chordata > Actinopteri > Syngnathiformes > Syngnathidae > Phyllopteryx > Phyllopteryx taeniolatus. The sequence goes on from NC_084510.1 coordinate 26,330,538, forward strand.
GACTTGTCGACCGATCGGTTCAACCCCTCAAGCATGGTCAACACCGAGATGGAATGGAATGGAACAACAGCCAATTAGGAAGTGATCTGCAGATCAGCTTGCCCGTTAGCCTAGCGCTTCCGCTTTCTTCTTTCCAGCAGTCCGGGCGCCCTATGGCATCACGCCGTCTCTCGTAGGTCGGTCTTGGTCCAAAAACGGACACAATCAGGCTTGGGGAAAGGTTGGTTGTGGTGGTGTTAGGGTGGAGCCAGACAGTGCAGTCTGTTTATTTGATGACGATTGCTCACGGGGACGATTTACAGCGCAGATTTACAGTCATCATATTCCAGCCTCCAAGCCGAACTGAACTGCGCTTTGCTGCTTCGGGGGGCCCACAGAGCCAAAGGCCACAGCGGGGCGAAGGCCCTGCCAGACTTTACGGAAGGCCCACAGACGGGTCGGGGAGGGGGGTGCTTACAAGTCGAGAGTCAAGAGACTTAACGCTCCTATTTTCCATGAAACCTCGTTCTCAATTCGACCGTAACTCTGCCCATCTATGGCCGCCCAGAGAGCAACGGGGCACCGGTCGAAGCGGAGCCGTCGTTCGGTGGCCATAAAAAGCACTACGGCGTTTTCAGGCAGGCAGGAAGGATCTTTGGGTATTTGGGTTCAAATATGAGCAAGTTGTTGGATAAACACATGCTGGATTTGTGTGGATCTTCGGTGCAGCTGAGTAAGCAGCAGCGTGAGCCCTCACTGTTAGAACAAGGTAACAAAGAAATAGAAAGGACCAAATCGTCTTCATTCGCCAGCCCCGCCCCCCCCCCCCCCCCACACCTTTCAATCCGAATTCTATCACTCTTAACAGCCACGATGTCATGCACAATATTTGACCAATTTGACCGTTTTTTTTTTTGACTGAGTCCTCAGTGTGAAGGCCTGTCAAAACCGCCTCCAAGTATCACATGAAAATGAATAGAATCGGCACATTGGCAAATATTTAACAGCGGGTGCTTATGTTAATCGACTTTATCTTCGCATAAAAGAGTGCAAGTATTCAACTGCTAACAGTGTACAACTGTGAACAGGACAAGCTCAAACTTGAAGTGCTTAGAAGTACACTTTTAGGACTTGACGTGGACTCATTTAGTCCAGAGAGCAACACAAGTACATGTTCAAGTGCCACTAATGTGCTTATGTTAGCATAATTGCTATTTTAGCTCGATTTATTTGAAGGTGCCCTTACTGTTTTACATTTGCATGATGTGTGCGCTAAGTAGGTATTCGCCTTTTATGTAGCTGGACAAGGCCACGCCGCATCCATATTGTGATTTTTACAGAACCATGCTTTGTTTTATCAGTACTATCTTGAGTGATTATCCTACAGTGTGCAATGTGTTAAGAGTGATATTCTTTCCCCCCTAAACTGCTCTGAAAACAATCCCGTTGTTTTAAAAACACATTGTGGTAATTCTCTTTGTTTGATGTTTAGTTTGACAGTAAAACTGAAGCGGGAGTGGCATTAAACAGCTTGACGCTTCTTTCTTTCTTTCTTTCTTTTTTGTTTTTTTGCTCACTCTTTGGCGTGCGTGTACCCGCTTACGTGAACTCGACCAGTCCGTTCAGGTCAAGGTCAGACGAACACGTGTTTAACGTCTTAAACGGTGAACAATCTGCAAAAAGTCCTCTTTCCGCTACGATGACGGAGACGGACAGACAGTCACGCTGACGCCGCGTGGCTCGTCCTCGCCCGAGGAGACAACATGGCGGGGAAAAGGCCCGTTGACTCACCGGGCAAGCCGTTGACCAGCGGTGGCCTCTCGTCGTCGTCCTCCTCCTCGGGCACGGCGCTGTCCTTGCGGTCCATCTTGCTGACGGAGGCGGTGCGCTTGCGGGGGACGTCGCCGCCGAAGTCCTCGTCGAACAGGACCTGGTCCACCAGGTCGGGCTGAACTAGGTTGGGCTCGGCGGGGGGCTTCGGGGTCCCGTAGAAGTTGCCTTGACAAAAAAAGGGAGAAGAAGAAAGATTTGGAACGCATCCTGGTGGAGAGCATTATATTCCTAATCAGGAGAAGCTGCAAATATAACAAATAAAATAGGCTTGTCATTGTTACGGAAAGCCCTTTAAGCATTTATTTGATACCTGTGATTTCCAGGTTAAGGTCTATGGTATTACTGTGCCCTTTGTCCTCGATAGTAAGACAATTTAGCACACAAGCAGAACAACTGTGTCTTACTAGTTTTTTTGTTTTTTTCCACTACTGGATGACGTTTCCGGAAACTAGTAGCACAACTAGATGATAAAAGTGAAGCAAAACTACTAGAGGGCATTATGGTGTAACTAGAAGGACCCAGCAGTGGTGTTACTAGTGCAGTACGGGAGTTGACTGGTAAGGTTTATATTTGTACTAGTAGGTCAAAAGTGGCACTCGTAGTGGAAAAAACATTTGTTTCCAAACGTTTGTTCCTAGGAACATAGTGGCCCCTAATCTGAAATTTTGACGGCACAAGCAGAAAATTTAGGGGCGTACACTGTAAATAGGTCAATATTCATATTTACTGATCAATTCTTTGACAAGAAATGCAGAAACCACAATGTTTTAAATTCACATTTTATTGTGCACATTTTGACACAACAAATACAATCAAGAAGTTATACAGCTCAAATATTAAAAACTTAAAGTTCACGTTTAGGCTGACAGTTTATTGTCAATTGGCAGCAGAATCTGCAGTTCATTGAATTCACCTCCATGAAAGACCTCAGCCGGGTGAACACAAATTGTTGGAATTGCTGAATTGTCTGACTCGTGAGGACAAAAAGGGAAGTACCACATGGACCTTCAGCTGGATTGGTAGGATATGAATCAATGCTGAATGATTTCCACACACTGTGGCCAAGAGAGAGACGGCTTATGGACCAACCGTGTCACCTGGAATGATACAAAGACACGAGCGAGACCGTCTCTTTGCGTATTGCGCGTCCTCATCAGCGTGCGTATTTCCCATCGCTTAACCCGCTCCTCCTCCAGCACGAGACGCGCACCACGGGGCTGTCGTGACTCATGTAACATTGAAATCACTCGACTTGGAATTTGCAAGCGAACTAATTACACTGTTCATTGAATATATTAATGAAGAAAAAGCTTGTGTTACACATGATAAATATTTTGTCAGATAACAGAAGTGAGGGGGAGGATGTGGAGGTATCTCAGTGTAGAAGAATGAGGATGCTCAGCTAAATGGCGCGTTGGCGGACGTGCTCACCTCCATTCATTTGCAGGTAATCCATTTGCAAGGTCGAGCATTTCCCTCCCGTAAGTGATCGCCAAATAAGACTCGGCTGCGCTTTAATCACGATTTTTAATGAGATTAATTAAAGAACAGCGCGTGACACCGTTGGGAAATGCAATTTAATTAGGCTCTGTGGAAAAAAAAAAAAAAAAAAGAACATTTTGATTTTGACGCAGCTGCACAAGAGAGCAGACGCTTTTCATGTACTTAACAAGGAACGACGACGTCACAGGCCTGAAGAGAGATGTTGAGCCCATCTTTTTATAGCCGCATGTTTATCTTGGACTGACATTCTTGAAACACACTTTTCATCTCCAAGCAGGATGATGAACGAGCATGTGGATGGGTGGATGGATGGATGGCGGTCCAAGCTTGACTGGCACCCTGCGCCAGGTCACCCTTGACACCCCCCCCACCGCCATCTCACCACCAAAACACACAACAAAATACAATAGCTATTAAAAAGAAACTTTTTCCCCCTCAAAACATCAAGTACCTGCTGTTACAGTGAGTCACGACTCACAACCCTCCTCTGTTGCATCGATCGATTTGATCTGTGTGACCTGTTGCCCTCTGTGGGGAGCTGCAGGTGTATCAGAGCAAGGAAAAACACACCCAAGAACAGTCCCCCCCCCCCAGAAGCCCTTAACACCCTAAACTCACATTGACTCAAAACAGTCTAGCTCCTGACCCCTGTGCTTCCTTTTTCCACCTCCTGTGCAATATTCAATATGCATTGTGCAAGATCCATTTACAGTGGACATCCGTGAAAATCGCGGTTCAGCACCAGCGGATGCACCTATTGGTAGATTAGTATTATTTGTTTGTTTTTTATTTCCAATTTCTTCTTTTTTGGGGGGGGCAACAACAAGAAACGCTGATTGACAGTTTATACCTGCTTATTCAAGAATTGTTGGGGGTTAAAAAAAGAAATCAATCGAGGCAATTATAATGGGCGTCAATTATCCGTGGATGTTCGCTATTCACGCTCCGGCCCGGTCCCCATCCCCCGGCTATATCGCGGGCCCACTTTACTGTGCAGTACATCGGCTGGATTTGCGTTTTTTTTCCTGGAGTCATATTTCGAAACACCGAAGTCTTCAACATATATAGAAAACCATTTTACATAGCATTGTGTGTGTGTGGCCGCACATTATGCACATGCCAGAAACCGCTGCTGGACGGATGGATACAAAAGCAAGCCTCTCCAGTCGATCCACCTGCTGTTTACGAGGCGACGCGGCTGTCCGCATTCGTCACAGACGGCTTCATTAGCGAGCGTGAAGATGGCGAGCAGAGGTGGAGGAGGCCGCTGGCTAATCTGCCGTCACACGCTACCCGTGTGATTAATGAGGCGCTGACAGGTGACACGCAAGTTAGCGCAGATGTTTTCTATAGGTGCCCGCTTGCGTCGAGACACTTCACCATCAATAAATGGTCCTCAAGTACGTGACGGTTCAGTTCAAAATTGAACGGTTTGTCGATAATGACGTCCGGAAAATAACCAACATTTTCAGGAAAATTACAAACCTTTTAAGCATGGACTCGTGCGACACTTCAGCAAATCGAGTGAGTGCGACATATTTGGACTTCGGAAAGTGGTTACAAGCCAATGCTAATGTTTAGTATGCATATTGATTTTATTCTAACGGAAGTTATTTCCATACTTTTATGACAGTTAAGAACATAGCGAACTCCCTGCTGTTCGAGTTTGGCAGTTCGACGAATGCACATGTCACCGATCTGTTGGTTTCACCTTCCCCGCTGCTCGTTCTGATGTGTCATTTGCCACCAGAAACAAACAATCTGGACGTGTCAGAATTCCTTTTCCCGGGCAGATGTCCGTCCAGTTCCACAACACGCAGCTGCTGTCCTTCTGTCGGCTTTCAGGCAGGGATAGCAACATAGCAAAGAAATGTGAGTCAATGACGAGCCCCTGCCCCATTGTCTTGGAATAACTGCCAAAATTCACGCTCAGTATTTCTTCGACACCAACTACTACTTTCCTATTAGCTCGGGCTTTGGTGCGATCGTGTGCCATCTTCCGGTGTTACAGAGGGAGCACAAAAACTCTCAGCGACGTTTCAGTGAATAGGTCCCAGAGGGGGAAAAAAAACATGCAAACAGGCAAATATGTGATTTCATGTGCAAAATGAAAATAGAATGTACATGATCCAAATGACTCCTTTTAGCAAATAACTTGTCAAATCATTGATTTTGTATCATTTACCCACTAACCATAGCAGCGCTTATGACATACCAAAATCACATAATTAAAAAAATAATGAATAAAATGAAAGAAACTCACTTTAAGACACTTATTGTAAAATGATATTGGCCCATATTTCCAATTTGATTCCTTCTTTTTGTTGTTGTTTGTCTCAGCCCCCGGTCGTCACAGTAACAATAGCTGTACGGGCCGTTGCCCCAGCACTACATGAGGAGCGCCAAACAAACATCCCCCTCACCTCGCCTTGCCGGGCACAAATGAGGGCTGTTAAGAAGGTCAGAGTGATTAATAAAAGAGCGGAGAAGAGGGTATTTAAGGGAAATTATGCGTATGAACGCTGACTATAAAAGGGGAGGTGGGGGGAAAAAAAAAAAAAAGAACGCTATACATGAGCCATTAGCATAATGAGCATCCAGGCAAGTCACTTGAGACTATTAGCGAGACTATTACGGTTATCTCTGAGCCCCATTAGCCCGCTACAGTTTAGTCAGTGCAAAGCGAAGGCACTTGGCAGCAGCCGTAACCGTGCTCACCTGTGACAGAACCCGTCTGACCTTGTTTATATTTCTCTTCACTCCAAGCGAGAGAGAGAGAGAGAGAGGACATGGAGAGCCAGTACGTTCATGCGATGACTTCCACTTCCACTCCGCCTTGGAGTGCAGGGAGCTCCACACTGGCGGCTCAAGCTTCTGCTGACTGGTTTTTAGTGGGTGGGAAAAAAGTCCGGAGAGGAGATCAGCATCCCGCAGAGATACGGCCAACACTGACACCTGCCCACCCGTGAAACATTATACATAGATAGGCCAGGTGGAGGGCTCCACTGATTAATTGTTGGGTGGTTTTAGTAGCTGATATTAGCCCTTGTAAAAATAATCACAAATGGCAATATATTCTTACTTTCTCACGAAACAGTAAATGCTGTTAGTAGGGATAGGTAGGAAGTAAACTCCGTGCATGGCTGCCAGAACGTTTTTCCACCGTGAATTGCATCCTTCTCCATCCTCTCATGTTACCATTAACGCACGTCTGCAAGTATATGTATACGTTGATAACTTTTATGCTAATGCTTAGAGTGCATTATGAGTGTGTTCTTACTGCAATTTCTACTTTCTTGAAAATAGCTCTCTGTTGTGAAGTTAAACAAATACTATTGGACAAAGGATTGTACAACAGTTCTGCCTTCTTTGTTGTTGGAAGCATTAAGGGAGCAAAAAAAAAATAATTATTATTATCAGCCGATGAATAAGTTAGAATCTTTTTCTGCCAAATATTGGAATTTGCCTAAAAACAATTTTTTTTTTTATCTACATCGGTCCGGCCCTAAAATACAGTGGAACAGAGTATTTCGGGGACACAACATGCCAACTCCACGCAGGAATGCTTCAACAGAGATTCAAACACAGATCTCGTGACTGCGAGGCAGACCTGCACACCACTACGGCACTATGAAGATCTAGGCGTCGCTTGCGTCTTCATACTCTCCCCTTGCTAACCCGGTTTCTTTGTCGAGTCAAAGTTTCGCCGTGTTTGGGCTGGGAGGTGACTTGAGACCTCCTGGTAGAAGACGACAGACGTTTTATCACATGGATCAGAGGCTGACGCAACAAGCCCACATCCAGCGGTGCACCTTGCCCGTGGACACACACACACACACACACACACACACACACAAGGCGTCTCTCAGCCTTAAGGCGCTTTTCTGGCTGGAGGAGGATTTGGCTTTATCTTTTTAATTCTCCATCATATGGGGAAGAGCGGCGCTCAGATGCCGCCGCTGAATGGGAAGGAAGCAGAAAGCGCCGTGCAGAGTCGGTCCATTCAGGTCACTCGCGAATTGTTGTGGGGAAAAAAAAAAAAAGAAAAATCCTCGCCTTTATTTCGCAGCGGTGCGGATTTTCAACGAGAGAGAATGCCCTTCGCTTGACGCGGGCAAGCAGATTATCATGTTATTGGTGTAATCATCGCGCAATGTAAGCGAAATCCCACGCTCCGGTCCCTTTATGGAACGGATGCATGGCGGCGAGGCCTCAGAATGTAAACCGGTGCAGGTGAAGGCGTCGAATATGAGAGGCAATTTTGAAAAACTAACAAAAGTATCGGTGCCTAACTACAAACTGAAGCCAACGCACAATAAAAAGTCTACGTGATCGAGAAGATGACTTGGATTTCTTTTCCTGCCTTTGTTCAGATGCTTGTTGCTAGGCAGCATTTGTTGCCCCAAAAATGTCAATAAAGAATGGGGCATATTCATGTAATGTTTCCACTTAGCCCATGTTTTCCTCACAATATTACAACTTTATTTTTGTGTATTTTAGAGCATTATTCCCATCATAATATTTCATTTTTCTCAAATAAAAACTTTGATAATATTTAACAATTAGATTTTTTTGTAACTTTTCTTTAGTTTTTTCCCCTCATAATTTTACATAATTCTTTATTTCAAAAAAAAAAAAAAAGAACTACATTTGTATATATGTATTGCATATATTCATATGTATTATTTTCCTGTAACATTATTTGTGGGGATTTTTTTATTTTTATTTTTTTTTAAATATAATCACTATTTACAACTTATATCGTGTTTTTTTTTTAAGAGCGTTTAAATATGTTCCCCACCGACTCCTCATGCACAATGACAGCTTATCACAAAGTAAAGAGAAAAACACGCGCCTATGCCGGTCTGCTTCCCGAGCCGAGACGTCGGAGTTGTGGAAATCCCTTTGTGGAAATTTGGAGTTGCCGATTGACGTGTCGATCGTCTGAAAAAAGCACGACCGGCGTGACTCGGCGCCTCCTGCTGTGCGACAGAGCGGCCAGCTGCTGGGATCAGCAGGTTGGCTGGTTTACATAAGGTCAACATGCAGCGCCACAGCTGCTCAGCACGTCCTCAACACACGCGGCGTCAAGACGCCTTGCCTCCCACAAAAGGCGCGCCGGCAAGACTGCCGCTGGCAGGACGCGTACGTCAACAGAACCGCGTCAGAGATGTCAACTTCCATCACGTACAATATGAGCCAATATACAATATGCCCCCGCTAAGTCACCCACCTGAAAATATTTTCTAAAATAATAACATGCACTAACAAATTGAATATGATTAAATTATTAAAAAAAATATATTTTTCAAATAAAAAATAATTAATGCAGGACACATACTTTTAGGATTTGTTTTAAAAAAGTATTGAAAAAGAAAAACATGCCCTATCCAATTTTACAGTAATAGTTTTGATTATTAAAAAATAAAAAATACAATGATTATTATTATTTCTTGTGTGTATTGTCATGCCTCATTGAAAATGGTTAGATAATAATGCAGCACTTAATCCAATACTGTAATTATCATAATATTATCGGCGCCGTAATTGGATGAAATGCCGCACAGTCTGGCTCGTGAGTCCCCACCTGGCTTGAAACTGCGCTCCTTCTCTATCAAAAACGTGCGATTGCACTCACCATCGTACGTGCCGCTCTCCAGGAGAAGGCCGCTCTCCTCCAGGATCCGGAAGTCTCCGAGGCTGATGAAGTTGTAGTCCACGCCGGGCACCTCCCCCTCCCGAGGGAGCCTGGTGGTGCCTGCGCGAAGCGAAACCAAATCAAACATATTGAATCACTCAAACTTGAAAGTTGCCCAGGAACGGTCCATTGAAATGCTGCACGCCACACGTCGAGAGCAAACTTCAATGAAAATCTCGATCGTGTAAACAAAGCGTCACGGAGGACCATTCATTCACTCGCTCAGTGGATTCTCTTCAAAGTCGCCTGAAGGACGATTGGAAGCATCGGAGGCGCGTGCGCTCGTTGATTCAGGTTATTATAGATTCACTCGTTACTCGTTACTTTGTAGCTCCGGTAATGACTGGACGTACTGTAGCAGTACATGCACGTGTGTGTATTTTGAAGGAGTTAGTCTGGTTAGTCTGCGTGTGAGCGCTTGGGCGTGAGCTGTGGCCCATAGCAGCCCGTAGCAAGCGTTCTCATTTGTGTGTTCGACCGTTTGTCCCGTTCAATAAACCTCTTGCTTTGTGGCACTTCTTGCCCACATGTGAGGGCATTACAGTACCTTAATTGCTTCTTCTTTCCCCCCCCCCCCCCCCCCCACTCCACTCATGGCGAAATAACTAAGGCTGTACCTTCAAGCCCGGGTAACATTAATCACCTTTAAAAATGACGTCAAATCTTGGGCTGGCCTTGGAGTAGCTTTCATAGCTACCCCGGATGTACCTGTATCATAAAAAAAATCTATTGGAAATAACGTTGACAAGGACCGATAAACGATTCGATTAGTTCCTCGCTTTCACATTGCGACTGATCCGCTTTGCTAACTGTTGATTTAATCGGATGTTGTTTCCTGAGTGAATTCCTTGATATTTTCCACATGTGAAGTAATTAGCGCGGAAGCCGAGCTGATTGCGGCGGCCCAGTGGCCTATTAAGTAACTTAATGCCGCCGTTTCCGTTTTTTTGCTTGGTTTTGATTCTCCACTCTTATATCCTGCTCTAATTGGACCGTGACAGCTTCCCGGCACCCCGGCAGATGATTAAACGGCCCGTTTGATAGCGAGACAAACATCAGAGGAGCCTTCTTCGCACAGCTCCTCGGTAACGCGCTTTTTGTTTTAGCCGAAGCGCTTGACACTTCCTCTTGTCGCGCGAGAATGCCGGCCCAGGCTGCTTCTCATTAGCAACGCGTCTGACTGCTGTCTTTGCTCTCCAAAATGTCCCCCCTGTAGCCCAATTACTTGAGCCGCCGTCGCCTCGTACCTGCTAACGGTCTCCCGCGACCATTATGCCGCCACGCCGAGGCATCTCTCTCCAGTGGGCGGCGACCTAATGAGGCCTCATTCCAGTCGGACGCGGCAGACACTTTGGATGTGGATTTGGTTTTTTATCTTAAAGCGTCATAATGCGGGCTGCACTCGAAACTTTTTTTAGGTGGACCGGCACAATGTAACAAATGTTTTGTGGTGACTGGAACCCTAAACTAATTAGCTAATCATCTACTGAAACAACATACTCGCCAATAAACCAATGAATTACTTACTACTATTTAATAAACGGACTAACTTCGAACCAAATACAGTACTGATCTAACGAACTAACTACAAGTTGTGACTCATGAACAAACTAACTAGTAAACAAATAATCCAAGCAATTGACCAATTAACTAACGAATGAACGAACTGAGTAATTAAGTTTATAGTACTTAAAAATGAACCAACCAACCAACATACCAAGAGACTGATGAACAAACCAACTACCTAACAATATTAACAAACTAATTAGAACTGACAATAGTCATTCCAGAGCATCGGCTGCTGAAATGGCAAGAAAGCAAATCTAGACCAAAGGATAGAGTCAAGCTTTTTGGGGAGTATCCACTGACACATCAAGTTTACCTTTAACTGTCATCCTGAAAACACATTTTGCAGCGAGTGGCACATGAGGAGAAGATGGAGTCACAGATTAAGGACTTGATGTGATGTGCCCTTGAACTCAGCCCAGGCATCGCGTCGCGTCGCAGACGTATGCTGCGCGAGCCCGCGTCCGATCTCAGCGGGGCGTCGAGGGAGCGTGCCACTGAGCTCTTGGAGGCGGGAAAAATAAAAGCCTTTTTGCTTTTGTCCTCTGAAGAACTCCACATCTGGTTTAAACGAGATGGAAGGTGGCCAAGTAAGGCTTACCACACGCACGCGCGCACGCACGCACGCACGCACTTGGAGACATTTGCTCTCCACTTCTTTTGACGCTTCACTTTGGCTGTAATTTTCTTTCACTTGCGTTGTTTCTCAGGCGATTGACCTTATTGGGGCGCAAAGGTTTTGTTTTCATAACACTGAGTTGGATAAAACGACTGTGAAAATGTGAAAACGATGAAAAATGAAACTTTTCACACTTATTTGTGAACTTGGTGAAATGTTCCTTGATTGTTCCTTGTTACTTCATCAAAATGATGGAAAATGGATCGATGGTTGCATGGGCGATTTGTGATTTTGCTCAAAGTTTGATCATGACTTTCTGCGGAATGGCCATGAAAAATTGGGCGCGCGAGGGCCAGTTCATTGTTGCTTGCCATTATTTCATTACCTTTAAGCGTTTGATCAGTATTGAGATCATAAATGACAGCTAGAACTGTTTGAATTGGCTGAAGGAATGACCACTATCTGCCAATTTCATCTTACAATTTCCTATTCCTGCGCCGTTTCTTTAACGGCAATGTACTTTGGAAAATTAGAAGCTGCAACACAAGCCGTAAACGGCAGCAAAAAAGAAATTATTATGGCCGTAAAACAATGCGGTCCGAAGGTAATTGAAACAGAGGGGAAGGTGAAGGAGAGCGGGCGAGCGAGTGACGGAAGCCACTTCCCGCTTCTCTTCTCCCGCTCATTACGGCAGTCATTCAAGCCGGGAATTAGAGTCCGACCCGTGATGAATGGAGCCCGCAGGCCATAAAGCCTCAACGAGCGCCACCGCCGAACACGAAGAGCAGAATGTAAAGCGTGAACCCCCGTGACACTTGAGGACCTGCGCGTGTGTGAGAGATCGGGGAGCGGAACGGATCATTTGCTCAGAAGGCGCCTGTTCGACAGCTTCGAGATGAAAGATCCTACAACACGGCGGCTCCTCAGAATTTCAACCTGCTCTACGATACTGTTGGACCTTTATTTGGATTTGGAATGGATTTTCCATCAAATATAGAGAAGATATTCGAAATCGAACTTAACCCTTGAGGGGGCTGCATTTTTGCCGTCATAGAACTTTTGCATACGGTGTTGCCTTCACATACAAGTGACCCGACTTACGGCTATTTCAAGATCCATTTTTTTTGTTTGCTTTGAAAAAAAACCTACGCTACCTAATGAAGGTACAAGTGTTAGCGAACTAAACTGAACTCACTTAACAAGCAGCCACTCCCAGCTGAAGTTTACTGTAAAACTAAAACACAATTATACTTTGTGTATTTGAGAAACAACATAGCTTTGCCTTCAAAAAGTCCAATTAGCTTAATGCTAACAAACAATGTAGAGCGTCGTAGATAGCGTATTTTCACGACCATAAGGGGCATTTCAAAGTCTTCCCTTTTCTCCAAAATGGACGAGTTCCAAAATCTGTAAATGTTGTTGTGTGACTTTGACGAGCGCGCCGCTTATACAGAGGAAAGGCGGACGTGACCGAGGACAGCGTGCGGACGTTAAAGGGGGAAGGGTGCGCATGAAAGAGGACGCTAAAGGCGCCCAATAATGCGGTGCGCCTTATGTATGTGTTAAATACAGAATTGGACCCCGTAACTGAGAAAATACGGTAGGCTGACAAATAGCTTCTCTGTCACGGTGTCATAAGACTTCAAGCAAGTAAACAGACAGTCGACAGATAATATCATACTTCACTGGCATATATTTATCATCTGCATGATAAAAAAATGCCTAATACTACTGCGGCTTACTGAGGAGTAACTTGTGACCGTCTGTCTTATAAAAAGACATCAAGCTTATCGTGCATTTAAAGTTGATGGTGAAATTACAGCCAAAAGCCCAATGTCACAAAATGTTTTTGAGTTTTGTATATCCTTTTACTGTTTCTCAGTCTCTCTTCTGCAACACGATGAAAAATATATTGACAAAACGAGTTTCGACTTAATGGAAGTGAGCCCATAACATTGCCATTGCTAAAAGTCCTCCTATGAAATGGTTTCCATTTTCAAATGTCGCACATATGTGCAGCCCTGTACGTCAAAACCAAGCGGTTCTTCTGGTTATTACAACTGCTCAAATGATGCGGTGAAACAAAAACGAAGCAGGCCGAGATCTCTTGTTGCTGCATTCAATCTGACGGCTGGAAATTCAGTATAAAAAACAAGCCGAAAAACCCAACCATAACCATCGGACCAGCCGCGTCCTTGCAGAGCCAACTGAGAAAAGTTGCGGGGCTCGTTTGTGGAAAGCGTACGACTTCGATGACCGCCACGAGCCGCTCTTTCAAAGTAAATAAGTTGGTTACTATGGCGACAAAGTGTTTTAAAATAAAAAAAGAAATCAAAGTCAGCTTGAGAGAGGGAGCGCTTGAATGCTGTTTGTGTAGAGTGCATAATGCCCATGACATTATCAAACGGGACGAAGCATTTATCCAGTTGTTTCTTAGGCTTTTGTCTCACGCACGCGCACAGACATTCACGACGAAGGACAGGCGACACATCAGAAAGAAAGCATATCTGACCAATTGTGTTCTCACTTGATAAGTAAAGAAAAAAAAAGAAAAAAGAGCTGCAAAATTGTGGCTGCAAAGCTGAATCGATTGTTATTGTGTCAAATCCGAAGGGTTTTGGCTATGAAATAGAACAATGGCAACCGTCATTGATTTGTTTTAATGAGAAATACGGAGCTCCGGCTCTAACCTGAGAACACCGCTACAGTAGCCTTGTACCATTCAAAATCAATCGGGCTTCGACGTAGACAATCAGTGCAAGGAGGTTTGAGGGGAAAAAAAAACTGTGGTGTGGAGGCTTACCGGTAGGGTGAGGTCAAAAAAAAACAAACCGATTCATGAGGCCGAGGAAGTGAGCCAGCTTGTCTTGGATATCATTGAAAATCAATGAGGCTCTTGCCTCGGTGTAAACAATCAGTCTACGTTCAAATGGATCACTTGAACCGAGAAATATGGATTGGGTTTTTTTGTTTACCCTTAAAGTCATTCAAAATCGATAGTGTTCTTGCTTTGACATAAAGAATCAATCGAAGCTTTAAAGACCAGACGATTGTGAGCGAAAGGGCGATGTCAAGAAAAAAACTAATCAGTCAGCCATCGTTTGTTGGATGTCATTCAAAATCAATACGATTCTTGCTTTTGAGTTTTTGATCATGTTAATATGAAATCAAGGAGAGAGCGCTAAAAAGAAATAGTCTTGTTTTTGAGCTTGTACCACAAAAGAATGCCGTTGGCTAGCTACCTATGTATGCTTGCGCCACTAAAATGCCACTAAAAACTACAATTATTGATACATCATGTTATTTCAATTCCCCAGCGAGGAGGTGACCCTGCAAGCGAGCCTGTTAGCTTGGGAGCCTTGTTATATAATGTCAATATATACATATTCAAATTTGGCAGGCTTGTGAACAACACTTCTCTGTAGTGTGTCCAATTTACAAGACACACATTCACTTGAAAAGGAATTTAAAACCCACTAAAATTCTAAGAAGAGGAGCAGCATTGATATCATTTTTTTTGGGCTTCAACAGCAATCCACAAACGTCTGAAAGAGCCATTTGGGGGCGACAGTTGCGACAGACAAGAATCAGAACGTCAACCTTCCACCTCAGTGAGCATTGAACAACTTCAACATGAATAGGCTTCTTGCTTTGAGAAAGAGAGAGAGAGAGACACACCCACACAGTCGGGCGGCTCATTCATATAATTGCAAAAAAAAAAAAGAATGATGAATTTTACTTTAGTTGGCCTACATTGGGAAAATGGTTGAATCAAGAAATAAATAATCAATGTCAAATATGATTCCTTTTTGTAAAATGACATGCTTGCATTACAGAATGCATGATTTGATGCTGCAATGGCAGAGAGATTAAAAACTGTGCTTTTATTGGCAGTCAATGACACCTGTAAAAATGAAAACACTTTCATCTTTGACATATCCAAGACTCTAATCAACACCAAGGCCCAATCACACTACTATTTATTATATAGTATATACTATATATGGGGGGGGGGGGGGGGAATGTCATTCAAAACTCAGTAATTCAAATAATAAAATGGACATTTAAAAGGGATGTGTCGGCATAAGAAAGTTGCATTAGAAATGATCATCCATTTCTCAGATGTTACCAGTGGTATTTGACAGTTGAGTGGGGCGCGGTTTCAACGTCTTCGCATTTCAGAGAGGAGACAACTGATTGACTGAAGCATCATTTTATATCCTTGATTTTTTGGGGGGGGATCCCTCAAATTAGGAAGCATTAACAAAACTCTTCTCTGCGGTGTGTCAAATTTAGAAGACATTTATTTTCGCTTTACAGGGAGTTGAAGTGATTTATGACAAAAAGGGAGGAAATATTGATGAACGGTTGTTTCATAGCCGTGTTTTGTTCCACGATGTTGACATAATTTGCACCCTGTGGAAACCTGAGTATAAAACACATGTAGAAATAAAACCGACTAGATTCAAACTAAACATAACACAAATGATTAAATCTAACATTTTGTGCAAAATTACATACCGCAAACTGTTTGTATGAGCTGTAAAAAAAAAAAAAAGTGAAAATGTGCAAAATGACCCAGGAGGCCACAAGGTTTAAATAGGGTCTAAATATGATATATGAGAGGTATATCTGTCATTAAAGAAGCTACATTATTGCAGACGGCGGTCAGTGGAGTAATGTGGAGGTTACCCTCATGTAAATGAATAGGGGCAAAGGGTCAGCTTAGGTCAACGGAATGCTACGTATCATTTAATGTTGCATTTATTATGCATTTTTGCATTATTTCTTGCATTTCGTGCTCTCAATGCCCAGTGTCAACACTTGCGGAGTTATAAACATGCAATTTGCTTTGGTTGTGTTCGCACAGACGTATTGGATATGTGTCATTTGAAATGCACACGGAAATAGACAGCGCCCAAAAATCCGATATCGGAATTGTAGATGCGGCCCGAGTCGTCTTGCCGAGAAGGACATTTGCGATGCATCCAGGTGCGTTCGGAAAGTGCGCATCGTTCGCACTTACACGGGATGGTGCGCAGGTAGAGGTTGTCCCGTATGATCTGTTGGAGCTTGTGGTCCAGCGAGCCCTTCTGAAACTGCAGACTGAGGTAGTGGCGCAGGTCCGTGTTCAATACTTTGCCTGCAGAGACGAGAGAGACAGACACACGACGGGTCAATACGACACGGCGGCACACCCTCGGAAAAGAGTTCACGGCCAAAAGAGAAATCAATCCGAGCCTTGTCGCCCCCTCGAAGCTATAACGGTGTTAAAGATCACACTATTGACTCAAGACAAAATGCATACAACCCAAAAATATGGAGGTCACGTCAAATTGTCTGCTTCACTGAACAAATGGACGCTAATCTGGTTCAAAAAATGTCCGTCGGTTAATCGTGATGGTCTTTCCGATCGGATCAAGACACGTTTCCACTTGCGGCCACCTGTTCCTTCCTCGTCATTCGCTCACTGCGATGTTTTGGAGAGTGAGCATTTGACAAAATGTCACGGAGTAGTTAAAGCACACCATGTTGATTTGAAACGACACTTTATATCAAATATAGGATGCAAAATAATGAAAGACGAGACAAACATGAGGAACGATCCTATTGGTGGTGGTACTCCCAAATTGCAAAGTGGTTGCCGATAAATACCAAGAATTGAGTTTCTGTGGGCAAAGGAAAACAACTCGGAATAGTAACACCAGCAGCAACGCTAATGCTAACGCCACATGGGAGTGCTTCTGGCTGGTCCACCAGTGTCGGAAATCGTAAAGTGGGTGATTTACTGTCCATTGTCATTTTTTTCTTTTCTTTTCTTTTCTAAAAATATACATTTTATTTTCTTGTATAAAACATTGACCTCTATAGGTGCCCTTTGCACAATGGTCATTGCACCGGACTATTGCGACATTAGCCATTCGAACTGAGGACTCTGCATCTTTTTGCACAATTGTTGTTTGTTGTTGTTTTTTGTCAATGTCTTTATGTCTCCAAAGTGTTCTGTAAACTGTTCTGACCGTCTGTTGTCGTACTCGAGCGGCTCCAACTACCGGAGACAAATTCCTTGTGTGTTTTGGACATACTTGGCAAATAAAGATGATTCTGATTCTGATTCTGATTATTGTTGGACTTGGAACTGGGTAGCATTCTAAAATATTTTGGGATCCTTTACAAATGGACCGTAACCTCATTCTTCAACACCCAAACCCTAACCCCAATTCTAACACCTAAAAGTCGACCATAAACACGAAATCCAACAATAATCCATCATGCTAACTCTAACAGCATCTGGCCCTAACCACATACTAAAGCATACTGCTTGGTAAAATAGCAATCATTAGTTTGGTTTGGGCATTTTGGAATCCTTTCAAATGGACATAACCATAATAGTAACCTCAAACCCTAACCAATAAGCACTACATTCTAAAACCCAAGACCCTAACATTTATCACAACACTCACCCCCAACCCCAATTCTTATCAACTATCCATAATCGCAATTCTAAAGCTCTAAACTTAATGCCATCTAAACCCCTAAAATCAAGCCGCCAACCTCAATCCTAACACTAACCACGGTCTAATATTTATCACGACACACTTGACTTGTCTTTGTGGTTTCAACCACCTCATGAACAATAAGACAAACCATGTGAAGCAAAGTGCATGAGGCCTCCTGCAATCTTTTCCAAAACAAAGCAAGTCGCTGCAAATATTTGCAAGGCGGAGGCTTCTGACTCGTCGTGAAGAAAGTGCAGAGTCTTTCTCTGAAATATCGTCATGATGAGTTTGGCAAACAGGAGGAGATCTGCGGCGTCTGCTCGGCCTGTTTTCGGCGTCTCTTGACAGGAGGGAGACAGTCGCCTTTGAAGCGCTGCACTTTCTACTCGTCTCAACGCCATTCTTTTTCAGACCAAACGGGACTGCCCCGTGATGATGCGAACGCATCTCAGCAGGACTGAAGACGAGATCTTGCGACTGTAGATGTAGTGTACATGCTGATGAAAACACAGCTATGGAGGGCAGATGGAATAATGATGAGCTCCGGGAATAGTTGTGTGAGCTTTCTCAGCCCGCAAATCCTCTTTGCCGCTCCTCATCTTGCGACAGACAACTAAAAACAGGCCATTATTATGGCAGCAATCCTATTATTTTGCGCTCTGAAGGAGCTTCAGTTCTAAGTTTCGGACGGTGTCGAAATATCCCTCGCGTCCGTGAGCTTCAGAAGCTACAAGCCCCCCCCCCCCCCGCCGCGAGGTACGAAAGAGCGCCGCTTGGCTCCCTGCGGAGGGCCGTCATCACAGCTGGTCAAGCCGACAAACCAGGAAAAAAAAAGAACAAAGAATTTAGGCTCAATCTGGCAACTACATCGCAAAGCTGGCCCAGAAATGTTCCTCTGTTCCGATTCAGCTCACACACGTGGGAGTTGATGTGGGAAACGAAGCTATTTGAACTCTACGCTTTCAGAGGACTTCTACAAAGTCTGCTTTAAATTGGTCGGATTTGCTCGTCTCTGAGCGCCCTTTCTGGATGCACCCTGACGAGGGAAAAGTCTTTGTATGGACTTGATGTGAGCCGAAGCACTTGGATCTCTTTCGGCACGTTTGGAGGCATGAACTACTTTCTGTCCCACGACTGGCGAGGTTAAACGTGAGTCAGGGAAACCAAGTCAGTCTGGACATCCTCAACGGATACGTCAGAAACGCGGAAAGTTCTGTAGACGACTGAACCGTTGACAACTGACTGAAGAAATTCCGCTAGCACCTTTGGGTATACATAAGATACGTATGGCTGTAAATGAGGTTGTGAATTTGGTCTGTGTTTTGGTTTGGGTTGTGTTTAGTTTTGTTCCATGTTTTCCTGTGTTCCATGTTTGTCGTGTGCTCATTAGGTTGTCGTGTCCACCTGTTCTCGTCTACTTTGTGTCGACCAATCAGCTCTCTCTAGCCACTCGTGTCTTGTTCCAGGTGTTCCTCGTTGTCTCGTCAATTTGTTTGCATTTAGTTCCCTGGTTTCTTTCAGTTCCCGTCGGTTCATTGTCGTTGTCACATGTCTTGCCATGTCGTTGTCGTTCAGGTATTTCACCAGTCATGTCTTGTTTCTTGTTTTGGGTTCACTCAAGTGTTTCTTTGTTACTTTGTGTTTAGATTTTGGACTTTGTTAATTTAGCATTTAGACTTTTTCATGATCTTTGTTTTTGGAGTTAAATATTATTATTTTGAGATTCCCGCACTCCTGCCTTGCCTCCCTGCTTCCCTGCAATTGGGTCCACCATGTTCTTCGCCCTAACCACGTACGTGACACTGAGAGGAAAAAGGCGAGAAATAAACCAGAGATTGTGGATCTTTGAATTGCTTTTGGCAACACTCGCCCAATTCTTTGACTGTACTCGTTCATTTTGGTGACAAATACTCCCCATGAACTTAGAAATATAACAGAGCATTATTATAAAACACAATATACAGTATACTGTATATCAGCTGTATAGAGTATACTGTATTGGTATGGCTTGGTGGTGGCCGGCCGGAGCTCGCTTCTTGCCCGGAAACAAATTTCTGGTGTGAAAGCTCATGCAATACAACGTGGTGTTTTTAATCGCTCATGTAAATCTGCGACGTTGTTCGTCTGCCATTCCAATTTTTAATTGCAGCAAAACTAGTAAATCCATACATCCATTCATCCATTTCCGATAGCGCTTTTGGAATTTGGCGCTAGGCAGTCGTTCACAGTGCTAGCTCTGAATGACTTTATAACACAGAACGACAAAAGGCACAATGTTGCACACGGAAGATACACGTGTTCTTTTTACACAAACAATATTAGCCAACATCAGTGCCAAAACACCACAAGCATTTTTGTGAAATTTTGCCCTATGCTTTGAATGGGGGACATTTTTGCACCATCTGGTAGAGAAATATATTGAAAAAAATAAAGTCAGTAGTCCAACAAATGGTTTTCAATGGGACCTCGTTTTGTAGCTAGCAAAAATATGTCATATTTGTGAGTAACGAGCTGCTAAAATGATCAATAAGTCGCATTCCGAACACAGAGCATCATTTCAGTTGTCGGCACACGGCCGCGCAACATGGCGCCTCGTCATCGGCGAGACGCCGGTCGTTAGTCATCAAAGTGGCTGCACGAGAGTGGCACTTGCATGGCGCTTTGCTCATTTTTTTAAAAGTTGAAATAATACAACAGCACACACAAGCAACACTGCAGCCATGTGTTGAATGTGTTGCTGCAGTGCAAGTGCAGTGCGTAGTTGCTGCCGTGTTGGCGGTGCCCCGTCAGGGACCGTTAGTGAGTGTCACATCACACGAGCGGACTCGCTCGTCTGTCTTGCCCCCCGCCCCCCGTAGATAACGCTGCTATTGTACCGCCGACGGCGGCTCAATGGACTCTGTCGGAAGCTGAGGCCGTTTGGAGCCTATGTCTCTGAGGCCCAGGCTGGAAGCCAATGCGCTCGGTTTAACCAAGAGGGAATCGGCACATAAGAGAGTTTGAGTCTCCATATAGCTGACTGAAATAACATTGTCTCGTCCTCTCCTTATTACTGAGCCAGATGTTTTGAATGATGCACATATGATTCCACAAATGGCATCAAAATAAGAGCACAAACATGCTTTTCGAATGTGCGTTAACACCCCTCCAAGTTGAGTGGGACTCATTTCTTTATCAATGAGCCTCAAAGTGCTCCAAAAGTCACCAAATCTTGCGTTATTTACGTGTATCCTGGTGAAAATGTATTGTATTTTACAGATCCCTAACATGTGTTAAGTTAGAAAAAAAAGTAGCCCCCGACACCAGTTTATCCTATAAAAAACGATATTCGATGGACAAAAAAGTCTCAGGGAGCCATGTCCAAAATGGAACAGGAAGTCGGCCATTTTGGTTTGAAGCAGCCACTTTGGGCAAATTCCAGAGCTTGTCAGGAAAGTTGGCTAAATGAGCCGCGACCGGAAGCAGGTAGCCTCGACCGACGGTCACAATATAATACGTCATTTTCCAGCTATGTAAACCATTGATTGAAGCTTATTGAATAACTGGAACATCATCAGCAAAGCTCTCCCAGAGTTTTTGGTTTTAATTAACTTGAGCAAACACCTGCCGTCAATTACGTCAGAAGTCTGAGGAATACTCCCCTGCAGCATGCGCGACATCCATCGGGTGTTCATTATCTGAGTCATCTGCCTGTCACTTAATTAAGCATCTGCGGCGTAAAGGGAACACGTCGTCAGGTCCCGCAGCAGCTCGCCGCACACCAACTCATTGGGAAAGAGGAACGCTGTGGGAAGGAATCCTGCCCAATCGGAATGAGCACACCTGAATGCACAGCTACCTGTATGCTGTGCATGTCTCAATTGGAACACAGTGAAAGGCAAAAATAATACCTTTTTTTTTTTTTTTTTTTTAAACATAAATTCTGTGTTCTGACCTTTTTGCAAAACACAAACTGCATTTAGGTCAGTGGATATTGACTTTTTGGAAGATTTACGATGTAAAACTCAGTCCAGAGTGTACAAGCAGCGAAATAAAGAAATGTATTTTTTTGAACGCATTCTTATTGTATTTTTTCACTTTATACGCTGAGTGTGATACTAAGTTCACAAATCAGTCCACAGTCCGGTCTCCATTTATGTGGAGTCATTGTTATTGTGGCTTTTCCAGAAATAACTTTCTTCAGGCTTCTGATTGGCTAGAATGACCTCCTGGTTTCAATAATGGGGCCACACAGGAGGTCAAATTACAAGGAAAAAAGTTGCTGAATGACGATCATGTGCAAATATTTTGTTATTCCCTGTGGGTCTTGGTCCCTAAACCTGCATTTTCCCAAAGAACCAACAGTAAGCAAACCAAAAAAAACAAACGCTCTCACAGTCAGTGAAAACATTTGTTTTCATGAGCCTTTCTTTGTATATTTAGATTAAAAAAGACAACAAGAAATGAGCCCAACATCAACATCGCATGCATCCAAAGCTTCCAATCAAAGTCGTACACGGTTGCCTTTTAAATCCCGTGCGCTAATGCTCTACTTTACCGGTCGTGCCGTGCAGGTAGATGCTCGGCCAACGACCATCCACCGCCGGCCGCGTGACTCAGCGACGCCCTGCTCGCCGGGCTCTCCTCTCAGCCCCTGGCATCCCGCTCTCATCGCCCACACCTCCTCCATCGCGGCCTACACCCCGCGGCCGACCGTGGCCATCTTTGGGGACAAAAAGCGCCCCGGGCAGCCTTTTGAGTGACAAGCGCATTGCAACAAGCCTCGGCCCAGGGGCGGACGAAGAGCGCCATAAGCCTAGTTTCTAATCTCACACCTCACGCAGCACCGTCAGATGGATTCTCTTCACTTATGTAAGCGGTACGCGATGGCGGACGCCGCATCCGGATGCGCCGATCGCGCTCGGCTGGCTGATAAAAGTGAACTGGCAGTCGTCTCGCACGCTCCAAATCTCCCTTCGCACACTTGATTTCACCACCGTTTTTTTTAATTTTTTTTTATTATTATTATTATTATTATTATTATTATTTATTTATTTATTTATTTATTTTTTTAAAAGGTATGACAAATAATCATCTTAACTCTTACAAACTGTTTGTGTCAAATGTGACCCATTTTGACATTTGACAGCAATGAAAAAGAAATACCTTAACGGTCATTTCAGCTGGAAATTTGATGACTTGCATACACTGAGGTTGTTCCAGGTCAAATTTGACTGCTAAAATGGATTTTAGATTGACAGAGTTGTGTAAAATCAAGGAAAACTGCGGTCATCGTGTGAATCTTGAAAGTGTACATGGCAAAAATGTGTGTATTTTTTTTTTTTTTTTTTTTTTAAAGTGGTAGCAGTGTTAAGAGGAAGCTTGAAACACATTTGTACAGGTTCCTGCAGAAACATGCACCTCCTCGTCTCTAAATTGTTACAGGGAGAATCTCGAAAACATGAATGTATTATTTTTGATGGGACAGTGGGGATGATGTTCACCGGGGAGTTCTAAACAGTTCAGAGAACTGTCTTTGTTCCCTCCACATTTGCAATTTTCGCCTTAGAAGGTTCACGGCGGAATCTCAAAACGGTGAAACAGTAAAACAGCATAAGAATGATAATACATAAATGGGGCATCACGTTGTTTTATTTTTCCCCAAAAAAGAAAAAGTTTTTCAGTCTTCCAGGTCATGGTAATAGAAAAAAAATATGTTTTCAGTTTTCTGGGAAACATTGATTGATGGGTAATCATCCATTTATTATGATCAGACAGGCTATTAATACATTTTGAAAAGATCTGTAGGTGAAAATGATATTCAAGTATATTCTCCCTGGGTCAACATTTACCCAGGACATACTATGTGCACTGAAAATGAAGAGTATGTAAGGGTTAAAAGCAGCCTGATTACATTCGTGTTTGGAGATTCTGCTTGACATAAATGTATTTTTCACGTTACAAAAAACAAATGACCAGTGAGCTGATGTGCAGGTCAAAGCCAAGCCCCCCGACCGACGTGGAAGATAAAGACTGCACGTTTTCCTTTTTGTACAAAAGCGTAGCATGACGCATTTCCAGCCCGGTGATTTTACAAGTAGACGCAGTGAGACATCTGCTTCCGCACTAAAGTTAACTAACCGTATGCTAACCCCCCCCCCCCACTCCCTCCATCCATCCATCCATCAGCGCTGGGGAGGAAGCGGCACGACCTTGCCGCTTTAAGGTAAAGGTCGCATGAGACAAACTCAACAAAAAGCTGACACCAGAGCATCAGTGTGTGTGTGTGTGTGTGTGTGTGTGTGTGTGTGTTCGAATGGAGACATTATGGAAAATAGACTTTTCATGGCTTGTATACAAGCGAGACGTTGGGCACTCATTTGCATCGTGACCGGCCCCACGGCGAGTCTCCACGCCTGACTATGGGGAATGTTAACGATCAATTCATCCATTTGTTGTTGCTTTTAAAAAAAAATAAATAAATAATCATTGGGTGGGACGATTCCTCTCTGCAAGTTCTGAACTCCTGCTCCAGTGTTGTGCTTAATTTAGAACAATCCTCTATTGCCAGTTCTGAGTACACTGCTTCTCAGTCCTGGCTGCTCAGTACAATACAGCAAAGTCATCTGTATTTCGTCTTTACGTGAAGAGACGCACCTCTCAGGCACACAACTTAATAGCGAGTACACCATTTGAAAGTTTCATCAATGCAATGAATGGTTTTTCAGGATGGTGGCAGTCGTTAATGAAACAGCCTTTACTACCAATGGGAACAAAATAAAAAGAATATCATAGAGGTTCCACTCGATTTACAGGATATCTTTTTAAGAAGGGCTTGTATAGCACAAAACCATTCCTTAACAACACTCCACACTTTCCAGGTTCGACATGGACAAGTACACACAATATGCAAAGCAAAAACAAGAACACCTCAAGAGAGATGTGATGTTTGTGGGCGGGTCCTCCTTATCCCGAGCTTGTCGCCACGTCGTGTCGGCATAAAAGTAAAGTCGTGTTTTTTCCTTTTGCTTCTTTTATTGCAGAGTACAAGCGCCTTTTAATTATTGAGCGCGTAAGTCAGAGACAGGAACTGCATTAGACGCCCAAATGAGGTGGAAGTCGAGCGCCGCGGCGCCCCAAAAAAACCTCCTCGCCACCGTCATGTACATGCACTGCAGGCCTAACGGCGCGGCCAGGATTCCCATCGTGCACCAGGGCCACCTTACACAAGTGGCGAAAGCGTCCGCATGTAAAACATCACCTAAACACTGCACGACAAGCTTTTTTTCCATTCCTAACTTCACAGTAAAGCCCTCCGTTCCACTAATAATAGTAATTGACGCACCCCTAAAACACTTATAACGGGCTCTAATAATAGTTCCAAACATAAATATGCCACCACCATGCTGCGTGCGCATGCGCGTGCAGCAGAAACTCCCCGTCACTCCCACTAACAACCCGGGCACAAAAAGCTTGTCTCTATGTCGAGATGCGTCACTTCAACATACTTCCTTGACACCAATTACTCCTTTCGTATTCACACAGGGCTTTGCCGCCCTCTTGTGGCTCTCTCACGGTGACAACCGTGTGAGCAGTGTGCGTGAATACTTTTTGTACTGGCGTGACGCTTATGTGAGGAGTGTGTATCAGTTCTTGTCGTGCTTGTGTGTTTCTATGTCACGCTTGTTTGTCTTTATACTTGTAGTAAGTGTAGTTGTAATGAATGACATTAATGAGAATGATTATATTATTCATTAAATCAAATCAATGAAAAGCAAACTTGATTTGGGAATATTCTTTTTTCCATTGTTACCCAGCCGCTGACTTCATAGGGCATTCCGTTTGATGTTTAACGTGGCGGGGCGGGGCGGGGCGGGGAAAGGGCTGAGTCATTCCTGATTTAAGATGGCTGTTGCGAGGCGCATCGCCTTTAATCCGGCCAGCCGCGAGGGAGCGATAAGACGAATATATCGGATTTTATCTCGGGATCAAACTACAAAGGGGCTGTCTGCGGCGGCTATCGCGCAGTGAGCGGGGGAAATCGCAATTTCGAGAGCCTGATGGGGACGGCAAAATGCTCATCCCCGTCGCTTTGGAGACAGATTATTAAAACGAAGAAGACTCCTGTCCTTTGTGGCAGGTGAGCCTGTGCGCAATGTTGGCGTCAATCGGCAGAGGGATCGGGTTGGATATGCTAATACGATCGTTAGGGTACATTTGCGGAGCAGTTCAGAGTGTCATATACTTATTTATTTGTGGTAATGTAAATATTAATGAGGACACGGGGAACAATTTACACGCCTGCATCGACCGTATCTCTCTTCAGAATGTGACGAGAGCCACGGCATTATTGAAGGGACAAAGCAGGTGTACGCTACAATGTCTAATGCACTCAAATATAGAAATACAGGTGTAAAATAGATGCTTTCAGGAAATGTGCGAATGACTTTGAAAAGAAATGATTTGAACTTCATGTCTGGCAGGACTATTGCTTTTAAATACAAGTAAACTTCATACGAATGACTCCGTATACGCTTGTGTTTTGCTCGAGAGGGAAAAAGAGAAATGTGTGCTGGTTTACGTGTATGTTATCTTGTATATTTTAACAACACAATATATATTGCAGAGTTAAAGAAAATCGCAATGTCATACTTTCCCCCCCAGTATCGCGTCGCCCTCGTCTGGAATGTATCCACTGCCAAACATGGGGCGTCACTGTATTCTGATTGTGATTGTGACAAGCCTAATTCTGTCTCGAGTGCTGGTGTTTATACTTTGCCGTCACTTCAAGTGAGAGGAGGTCCGGACTAAAAGACAAGTGAGGCTGCATTTGTTTGCCATCACAAAAGACTGGACTGGGAACAAAAGGTGCAAGCTCGGTGCCTAATCCACCGGCTCCCTTTCACGCGTTCTTATTTTTTTTAGCTCCTCGTCGGAAGGTTGTCATTTCCGTGCTACGCGAAATGCCGCTACCGGGCGCACGCTTTATTCTTGAGTGGGCAAAGAGCATTGCGGGGGCATCTTGGTTTCGGAAGTGAGAGAGAAACAGAGCGCCACGCACAGATGTTTAACACACACACACACACACACACATTACGAATGCAAGACTATGACAACTAAATGAGCGCTCTTGCCACACTTTGGTTGGGGAGATGCGCGTTACACGGGGACGTTTATGCGCATGAAGGTGGTTACGCAAATCACCTGCCTTTTTTCGGAAGCCTTCGCCTAAAACCTTCCCCAAATGACGCGGTCGCATAACCTCCGATGCCTATTCAAAGATGACCTGCAATTTCATTGTAACAACCTGGACTTTCTCTGAGAATGATTACCCTCATCACTCTCATTAAATACTGTTGAAAATCCACACACACTGGATATACGGTGGTGCCAAGAGATACATATTCAATCCGTCAGACATTAGGAATCCCACTGAGTTCTCGGCGGTCCTTGCTTCAGCAGCTGGGCGTGTCTTGCCCAGTGGGAGAACGTCGTAACTCCTCTCGGAGCTCAACAGTGCGGCACAAACATGAGTTGTTCTCCACAGAGGATAAAGAGTATATGAATGCCAATACTTTGATATTGTCTGTCTACATGTTGTTGCTTAGTACCACAACCGAGATGCTAATTAGCATTAGCATTAAGCTTTTTCCTCAGCACTTGTTTGGCTGTTGAAATACAGAAGGTTTAGTTCTGTTCGTTTTATGTTTAAGTTGAGCGTAAACTTCAACCGGGAGTGGCATTAAACAGCTTCGAGCATCTTTTTTGGGTGATTTGTTCACTATTTGCCAAACAGCTGCTTATTGAGTTGTGTTCATTACCGCTCGTATCTCTTGCAAGTCAAAGCAAAGCAAAATATATATATAATCGTTTGAACGATCACCATGGTACAACTGTGTCAAAAAACAAAACCTAGCCACGTTAGTCTCATCTCGATTTTGCTTTGCAGTAATGACCGACTCGATAAAGAGCGCCATGACGACTGAAGGACATCCCAGTAACTCACAGTGCACATTTTTTTCCTCTCTTTTTTATAATCCCGCCGCCTGAGAGAAACCGCAGATCAATTTGTAACAATGAAACCGGAGAGTACAGCGACTGCGGCGTTAGTGTATCCGCACTCGGGGAGGAACTGCTCAAGTCCATCACGAGGCCTTATCGGCTCTAAGTGCTGCTTCCAGCTGAGGAAACAGATGGAAATGTGCCTTGACGCACTCCTAATAGGCGAGAAGGCCACGGGAGTTTGCGGGAGGGATCGTCCGATTTGGCAGCCGAGTGGTTATCGACTCCGCCGGTGCCTCGCGAGCCTCGCGATACGATGCGGTAAATACAGCAAATTCAATTCCGTTCCATTTTTCTGGGTTTTCACGGAGAGCGGTCACGGCCGCACGCGCTCGCGGCTCGAGTTGAACCCGAAACGTGAGGCAAACACTGAGGCCTTCTATTGCCGAGGTGGAATAAAAGCACATTATTCATCATGAAGGAGAGTCGCTGCAAACGGTAATTGAACTTGAACGTTCGCATGATGTAATCCATCTTCATACCTCAATTGTACTTTCTGTCATTTTCAGCCCGTAAAGTCATTATGTCGTCCGAAATGATTATAGATGACTTCAGCCAAGGCGAGAGTTTTGATCACCATTTTCCTGATAGTTTCGTTGGGACTTGTCAGGTTTGGTTAAAAGTGGACCAAAGACTTTGTGGAGGTGTGGTACCTGCACAAAGAAAATACCCCAAAACGTTGTTTTAAGTCAGCGAGGATCGAAGTTTAGCCTGGGTTGTTTGTTTGTCTTTTCCGCGCGTCCATGTAGACTTTCTTTCCCCATTTGTAAGCCATTGATCATGAAGGGAAATGTGGCTGGAATGAGTTTGAAATGATCTAAAACTGTTTTGAGATCATAATTGGCAGTAAGGTTTCAACCAGTGCTGCCAAACTCATTTTTGTCACGGGCCACATTGTTGGGACAGTTTCCCTCAGAGAGCCGTGAAACTGTAAAACCAGATCAATGTTTCATCACCTCGTCATAGTATGACATGTACACACAAATGACTCTTGTTTGTTCAATTATTGGTCAAGTTGCTGTCAAAAGAGGGTTTGGTAACAAAAAATTCTTGTTTTATTACATATGACATTTTGACATGTATACATATCTTAGTTAGGAACATGGAAGATGATACAAATGACCAAATGTGGCCCCCGGGTCTTGAGTTTGACACCCGTGGTTTAAACTATTCATACAGGCAATTGTAAACAAATTTTGCAAATTTTTAAAAATTGAGCAATTGACGCTGGACTTGCTCTTTTTTTGGTGTGCGCTATTTGCGGCCCGCTTCGTTCCCTCGTCCTGTATCAGCACTCGTACGGAAGTCCCAGATTTCTTTTTCCCCAAGTCGGTCCTGCACTGACAAGACTGGCTCATGCTCGTTTCTGCACGGGGGTGCAGGTGGTGGGGGGGATGACACGAGGCCACGAAGGGCAGCAGAGACCCGTCTGGATCCGTGTGGACGCGCGCCGGCCGGGGGAGAAGTCGACTTTGACACCGCTGCGGCTTCGGGGAGCGTCATCGCGCCCCCGGGAGGGAACAATCCCGTCGAGGCCGGAAAGAAGAAGGGAAAGAGGAGGAACGTGGGCGGCCGTGACAGCCCGGCTCAGGTGCGCGCCGTGACCCGTTAATAATGCCGCATACGGATTGTTCGCCGCAAAGATGGAGATGTGCCACTGAGTCCCGCGCGGATCAGGTGCGAAACAAGCACGACGTCAAGCGCGGAGTGACACGTGACGCCGTGTGTCGGAACGGACATTTGATGAGCGGGGAAAATTCCGGAAATATGATTTGAAGGAGAACTTCAAATGTATTTTTTCCAACCTGTCCGAAAATCATGTCTGTCAGTTTTGTCAAAAGACACCCTATTCGTTGTCTCGCTGAAATCGGCCCGTTGTTAGGAGCCGTTTCATGCAAGTGAGCCAGCCCACATCGGTACTGCTGGACCAATGGCGAGCCTGGATTTTGTTGGCGTAACCATCAGGAAGCAGAATTTGGGGAAAAGAAAAAAAAACAGCACAGGTGAAGAAGACCAAGCGACAGTGAGCAAGCCCTGACCCGAATCCCAAAAATCTCTCAGTGGGTAATGCCCCCACAACATTTTTTATACTGGACTGTAATTGCCTATCTATGCCACAAGATGGTGGCAAAGGACGACATTTGTTGAAAGGAAGCTCCTCAACTCACTTCAACAGTTCTTTGAGCTCTTCGACTCATTTTCACTTCATTTGTCCATCTGTTCATCAAGTCTATGCCAGTGACATATCATGACTGCCAGAACAATGACATGCTCTTCCACTAGATGGCCGAACGTTCATTCAACCGACTGCATGAATCCACCTGTCGCTATTGAGACAGAATAAGTCCCTCCTGCAAGTTTAGAAGCTTTGTGATCAAAGAAACGGGCCCAGATTCCACGCAGACTAAGTGCATTTGCGAGTCAATGAAGGCAAGATCATCCTTATTTCAATATTTGTCACGGACAATTCATGCCTTGGCTCAAAGGTTACGAAACGCCGGTTTATGTCATTTAAGAGTCCAGCTCCAAAACAACATTGTACTTCTTGTCTTGATCAGCTGCCAAAGTCATCTGAAAGACAGGTAAATCACATCTCGACTTGATTGTCACCCATTATCCATCATTAGCGAAAACGCTCAAATCCACATGGCATTTTCACCCTGATTAAAGAAAACAACGTAAATTACCGGGAGCTTTTTGTTGTTTACATTGATTGAACAATTACAGAAATTGCCATGACTGCCAAAACAATGATTTTATCCTTTTGTGTGGCGTTACAGCACAAAAGACCAATATTGTTTGTGCGACTCCAATGCAATCTGTCTGTATTTACATCAATTTCATGGGGGTCGGGGGTGCGGTTCGGCAGCGGGATGTTAAAAACCATGTTTACATAAATCCCCTGAACCAGCGGCTACTGACGAGAAAACCAGGCTGCTGTTGTTTTCCCGTCCACGTGGCCCACGCGCGTCCAATCCATCGCGCTACCCGGGCGGAAGCCGCCGCTGATACACTGATCCTACAAGACACACGACCTCAGGTGTGCGAACGCAAGCGCCTCACCTCGCACGCAAATTATGTAACCGACTGACGACGGCGCGGGTGTCCAAACTTTTCCCTCCGAGGGCTGCACACAGAGGAAAGCAAAGCTGCACTTTGACACTCGTCACCTTTAATTTATCAAACACGCTTCAGCCCATCCAGTGTAAGATATACAAAGCAAATTATGTATATTATATATATATATGTTAAGGCTGTCGATCACGTCATTCTTTTGAATTGCGATTAATCACAGGCGCCAGATATGCCACACATCGTACCACATTTTGCTTTGAGATTGTATTTTTAACTTGTCGCGCTTCGATGAAAACAGAGTTCAGCGCTGCACTATCTGCAAATTACCTTTGCTTTTTTTCCCAAGAGTCCCATATGTATGTACTATATGTGTTGCTTCACCCTTTTTGTTCAAATATTGATGCTCTGATGCTATTTGTTACACCGTCTATGGCCTTTTGCATTGTTTGTTTGCATTCAACTAATAGGACTTAAATACATATTGTACATGTAACTGTCTGATGTTTGGTTTGACAGCAAATTTCAACTTTACCATGTGTCGCTAAAAACGAATGGCGTGCCGCATATGGTCCCCGGGCCAGAGTTTGGACACCCCTGCACAACGGCTTCCAGATGCTAAGCATGAAAGACGTTTGTGCGCACGCACGCTTTACGTCTTCTTTTGCTCTGTTTGATTGCTCTCCTGATAATTGCTTACTTGGAAGCCCCATCGATTGTTACTATGGCAACAGTGACTTCACGTCATGACTACACAAACAACCGAGCACTAGAACAACTGCACACAAAAAACTCACTACGACATAAATAAATAAATAAATAATAGATGCCGCTGATATTATATACCGTATATAAAACCACTCCTCATTGCGTCCTGTTTTCTTGCAGTAACAATATAAAAATAGGACGGTAAGACAATCATCCGAGACAAATTGCATCAGTGCATTGACCTAAATACCTCAGGAAGTAACACTTCATTCTGACCATTAAAAAAAAAAAAAAAAAGGACAAAATGGACATTACGGAGGGCATGCAAATAGACAAATATTCTTAAACCAGCAATAAACACATTGTCAACTTGAATGTATTCATTGAACAATATGTCTATTATTGATTTTAAGGGTGAAGACTGGCACTGCGTCATTAGGGTTAGGGTTAGTGGTTTAGGGTTAAATAAAGTACTCAAAAATATTCTGCTAGCATTCAGAGTGTTCTGTTGTTCAGTTTTCCACTTCAAAAGAGTGCGGCGAAGAAGCGCAAAACCCCCCCGTCGCATCGAACGCGTCAGCCGGAACGAGACACGCTGTCAACCAACAACCAACAATAAGGTTAACTTGTATGCACTTCTTGGGCTTATTGGTAAAGATGCAGGTTATCCAAGATGAGACTGAGGGCGGAGAGAAAACAGACCGCTGCAACGAAGTGGAGACTTCGGAGCACGATACTACAGCAACAGGATAAACTGTAGTAGCCTGTGTTCATATTCAGATTTTTTTTCATGACAATTTAGATTGCTCAAACTGTTACTGTTGTAATTGTACGTGTGTGCATGGTTAATTTTATAAAAAGAACATTATTTATGCTTCACATTCACAAAGATGATTTTTCTTTTTATTCAAAAAAAAAATAAATCATGAAATTGGTTTAATTATTTCCATAAGTTTCACATATTGTTCCCTTGCTGTAACGAATGTGGACCGGGTCGTGGTCATGGTTCAGTACGTACTTGTGGTTTTGAGGTCATGGTTCAAATGCAAAATGCAAAAAACAGATTTGTTCTCATTTTCGGGCGAATCAGCACACCTTGACAAACACGCAACCCAGGCGCGTAAAAAAAAAAGACTTAGACGCCAACGGGAGACTATGGCCCATAATGCACCTTTTCTCAGATATCAGGCCATGCGTGACCTTATAACCAAAGTACATTCCGACCTGTGATGTTTGGCGTACACTGTTC
Organism: Phyllopteryx taeniolatus; assembly: GCF_024500385.1. Classification (NCBI taxonomy): domain Eukaryota; kingdom Metazoa; phylum Chordata; class Actinopteri; order Syngnathiformes; family Syngnathidae; genus Phyllopteryx; species Phyllopteryx taeniolatus. The sequence continues at coordinate 26,363,306 of NC_084510.1, forward strand.
CAGCCCTCGTATATGGTAATACCTGCTTTAGCCAATGGAAAGGCATCAATAGGAAGCAGATACATGTTATGATGGGTACAATGCAGCGGAAAAGGGGAATCAGCATTCTAAATCAAAGACGATTAGTCCCAATAAAGCTAAAGATGTTGCATCTCAACAAGTGCTCATAACCCAGTGAATCCCTCAAAACGTGCGGGATAACAGCAGCGATTGTTGCAGCCGACTAATTGCCGTGCCTGGTAATTATCCTCCATTAAGACAACAAGAACCAGCTGTAATTATTTCCTTTCAAAGGGAATTTCACATCGGCTTCGTCGGGAGGTGCGCCTTTTTACATCCGAGAGGTCGTGGCGCGGAGGAGGTAGGAAGTGGCTTTCGTTTCGTTTCATCGTTTCAAGGTTATGTTGAGGCATCATTGACCGCAACGCAACACGCGCGTACACACTGTAATTGTTAGGCCTTCAAATGTGTCCTGCTGTAAATCACCAGCATGCTGAAATGTCTTTATAAATTACAGGCTGGATTGAGTGCCGAAAAAAAAAAGGACAGCGAGGCCACCTTCGAGCCTCCCGACGACGAAACACAAAGGGAAGATAAATCAAGCTGTCAAAACACTCGGCGGATCAAGACCACCCTTCCCACCTGACGTGAGCCCACCCCCCCGGATGACTGACGCTAAACGGCGACAACGCTTATTATTTATCGAAACCGATATCCACGAGAAAAAAAAACCCAGAGAGTGGGACAATGTTTAATTTAATCAAGTGTAAGTGAACTTTCTCCCCCAAAAAAAAAAAAAAAAAATCATGCCGTTCTGACAGATAATCCGCTTTGCCGGAAACGCTCCCAACAGGATTTGCCGCCGAAAGGGGAGCCGGGATGCATTTTACAGAGGCAGCGAGAGAGAGAGAGAGAGAGAGAGAGAGAGAGAGAGAGAGAGAGGGCAAACATAAACTGGGTGGCAAACAAGGCGGAAGGCACAATAGGGGAAGCGATCAAGGAGTAAGATATATAGAAGAGGAGGCAAAGATAACAAAAATACATTCACTCTCTCTCTGCCAAGGGCAGCATGGGGAATCAATTGGCATTTGTTCTTATGTGAAAGAGATTGGGCTGCAAAAATGTCATTTAAAAAAAAAAAGAGGACTATATTTCATTGAAGCCAAATTATTTGCTAAAAGAAAAGTAAATTCCTTAAAATGTAAAATATTGATTTATTTATGTATTGAGCTGCAGACAGCAGAGTAAAAGAAAGTTGTTGTTTTTTTTGGCTTGGGTTTTATGGGGAGGCTGGCATTTGTGTTCATTTCAAGGGGAAAAGATCATTTGAGATACCTGTGTTTTGAGTTCCAGCTGTGGTCACAGAACTAATCATACTTGTATCTCAAAGCGCCACCTTGTTTCAAAACGTTGGGTCACGCCGATTAAATCCAGTCACTGAAGTCGTAAAGGTCATCCAACACTATTGATGGACAAAGCATGGAAATGTGACAGGACAACATGTTTCTTTCAACCTCAGACTCTGAATCACTTAATGGTCCACTGTGAGTGAGCGTGAGATATAATTTCTCTTTAAAGTGTGTCGCGAAATATAACGTTTCGTAAATTGCCTGGTGGAAAGTTGGACTGAAAAAGTGATGAGCTCACTTTTTACAAACTGAATTCTGTCCGTCTCGTTTCATTGCGAGAGAAACGTCGTTTTCCATCGCCCCAAAATTTCACGGCTGTGTGCGCACACGCTTAAGTCTTCATCCATCCCTCCATTTTCTGTAGCGCTTATTCTCATTAGGGTGCTTATTCTTCATGACGTTCATAAAAGGAGGTTTCCCAACCGCATCGCAATCCTTCCAAAGGGTCCGATAATACAACATCCTCTTTAAAGCGGGTGTCGGGCCAAGCCGAAGCCAACAACACGCCGGTGGGTGTGTTGCCGAGCGGCGCTTAAAGCTGTAGCCGCCTTTGATTAAGCTCCTCCATTCCCAGCCTAATGCCCCTGCATTGAATTATTCAAGTCCAAGTCGGGCGGACGTGCAGGGGTCGGGGGGTGGTTGTGTGTTTAGCGGCCAGCTCGTGCATGCTACGAGCTGGCTAAGTGTGTTAGCCTAAAAAAAACATAATGCAATAAAGCTCGGCCATGCATAATGGAAGGGAGGCCAGTGGGCTCCGTGTTGTGGCAGGACAGCATTAGCGTGGGGGGGCTGGGAGATCGAGCACTGGATGGGGTGGCCTCTGCGAAATGGCCGCCGTCTTATGCCCGGGCACACTCCCGTCGAAAAGCCAAATTATGTGCAGGCACGTTGATATTTATTTTCTTCAGACGGAACGTGACAAAGGATTATGTAGTCATTAAAGGGCGCAGAGGAGAAAGGTTTCCAGAACTTTCCAGCATCATTAAACGCTAATGTGTTGCATTGTGTAATCAACAGCTCTCTGCTTGGAGCTTGCACGCAAGCAGCTCTCACTTATTATACACCCCCCCCCCCCCCCCCCCTTCCCCATACAGATAGTGTACTGCTTCACTTAACACATTAATGTTGAGCGCTGCGTTAAAAGTGGAATTCACAATCAAATTGCGGAATTTGCTTACAGGATGGAAAAGCAGGCCAGTGTATTTTTACTCATCGTCATGTCATATAAGAAGGTCAATCAGGTCAACGTAAAGCATGCCTTATTTTTAATGGAGTGGTACAGTACTATCATATTGATTTGTTTTAAGTTAGATTTTTTTGGAACGTACAATCAATTTTGAAATCAAAAAGAGGTGATGAACACACCTGTAGGGCAGAAACGTTGTTAATTTGTGATATACAGTGGACCCCCACTATTCGCGGGGGATAGGGACCGGGCCGGACCGCGAATAGCGAAATGAGTAGATATATATATATTTTTTTATATCATTTATATAATAATATATATTATTATATACTATATATATATATATATATATATATATTATAATAATAATTTTAGCAAAAAAAAAAAAATTGAATAAGCTGGAATAAACATTTTAAGGGGTGATTCCCCCTAAAAAAAAAGGGGGGGGGGGGAAACATTTTTTTTTTTTTTTTTTTAAATTGGAAACAAAATTGAAAGAAATCTGAGTTTGGCTTGAAATTAATTATGTCATCAAACCAGTTATGCTCATTAGCGTAGCATACACAGGACATAAGCTATCCCGTTTTCGAGTTTGGTCCCGTGAAGTTCCGCATATAGCGGAGTGTCGGTGGAGATATTGTCACGTGTGTGGTGTGCTGTGTTGATCATCTCGAGTACACCACACACTCGAATTTTACAAGTTGGTGAGGTCGTGCGATGTACCAATGAACTGGGAGATATTCGTACATAGGGCCTTGGTGCAGTGAACCGCTCCAAAATATAAAGATTGAGTTGTGGGCTTTAAACAAGTATGAGGTGTTCTTCAGCTGAACGTTTACAGCATCCCGCTTGATACTGTGTAAAAATGAGGCATGTGAATAGACAATATATGGACATAAGTATTGGGACATATGGCCATTGCAGTGACTAGAGGATAAAGAGGATTCTGACAGAAGAGAAAATGTAAAATCACACACACCTTGCTTTGTGTACTGGGTGGGGAAAAAAAGCCTTTCCCGAGATCTAGGATTCTAACCCTTAATTGCTTAATCAGTTAAGAAGTGTGCCTCACTGACATGGCCTATATAGTGAAAATCCCACTTTAAGACATTGTTTGGAGGCACATTTAGTCAGAGTTCAAAGCAATCCCCTTTTTTTTTTTTTTTGGATACCGATGAGAGAAAAGGTGGCGATGGTGCTGTTGGCGGGGGTGGAAGAAAAGAGAATGCAAACAGACACAGTGTGTAAATAAAAGTGTTCAAACGGTGCAGAGTGCTGTTAAGCATGCATGAGCCCGTTTTTGAATTAGTCTCCTTGATCTGGCACGAATGACAGAACAGGCAGAATACGAGATGAGGACAGCCCAACTCTCCCTTTGCCTTTTTTTTTTTTTTTTTTTTTCCTCTCTTCGGGAGACTTTACTCCCTGATCACTTCAAATAAAGAACTGAATGAGGGATGACCTGTTGTTATTATACTGAGACGTCTATCCATCCTAGTTGGGAGGTATTTGTGTTATTCAAAAATAATATATGAAAAGAAAAGAAAAATACAAATGAACCTGTCTTTACAATAACAGACTCAAAATCATGTCAGTGGTATGGTAGGGGAAGAGCATTTCTGTTGTTGCCACGTCGACCAACTATCATGTATAATATTGGTGCGCAAGGCTAGACACCGCTTGTTCGATTTCAGCGCTAGCATAGAAGTTAACTTTACAGCAGGGCTGAAACGATTCATCAAATAACTCAATTTGCAGAAAAAAAAAAAAAAAAGACTAAGCAAAATCTTTGCTTCAAAGCCTTGTAGTGATCATTTTTCCAAACGGAGTAACGGTACCGCGGACTTATGCACCCCTCCGTGTAGACATAAGTTGGTGTGACGCCGGCGAGCCAGAAGGGAGAAGTGCTTAAAAGACAGAAAATGTCCAAACTTTGGGATCATTTCACACTTAAAAAAAGAAGATCCATTTCAATTTGCAGATCTAATATTCCACTACAGCACGTCTACGATAAACAACAATCTGTTTTTGAAACAAGCACATAGCTCAGCCGTTAGTCCGCTAGCTTAACGATAATGTTGGCATAAGTTTATATAAGTCAAAAAGTGACTGATGTTTGAGCACAAATGGTGCAGCAACACATTCAGACATTCAATATGACAGTACTCACCATCATAGATTCTTTATCCTCTGTGAGGAGCTGAGAAGAGCTCAGACAGCTGAGAAAAGCTGCTACAATGTACAGATGTCCATGTACAGTATATGTGTCGGTCTGCAGAAAAAAAGCCACTCAACTGATGCAAAGTGTGACGAAAACTGTGAAACTCTTTTTATTTCTATTTAATTTTGTCATTACTGTATGCATCATCAAAGTAGAACTTCTGCCTCGGCCCAAAAGCCCAAGTCACCACCAAGGTAAGGAAGATCCGGCATTGTGATCTACAACGGTCATGCGAGAACTGGGACTACCGCATCACCATTTCAGGAAAGATGTGTATGTCTTGTATGGGTGGAATACACACACGAGCAGCGATTTGAAATGTGTTCACGCTAGGACCTTGTGCGTATTTGGGGTCCTGCCTGGATGAAACTGCCGCGCTAACTTATTATGGCAAAAAGAAGTTGAGAAAAGTCTCTTTCCAGGCATGACCAATCAAACAAGAATAACCAAACCTTGACATTCGCGTAACTGTTGGATTGAGTGTATATCAATTAGTCATGCCTGGAGAGTGAGACGCAATGACAATGATTGTTGCGGTGAGCCGAGTTTAAATGCTTGATCGCTACCTTAGTGTAGCAACACAGCTAACCCAATACCGCACTCACCAAAATACAAATATCAACACTATAGTATACTGATATAGTAATAATATCGTAATATGATTGCATAGCACTGCACGGGAAGGAGCCAGCTATGCCTCTCGCGCACGGAGCTGAAGTGGGGCGAGACGGCTCGCTTCCGATTGGGAAAATGATTCTTTGTAGTGGTGGGTGGATCGATCCGAATATCGATAGTATAGATACCATGTCAGTATCGGTATCGGACCGATACTAGCGTGATGAGCTCGACCCTGTAGTTTCATTTCACTCTTGTATGGATCGTGCGTATCAATGTGTGTGTATTGTCCTATAATTATGTGCATGTCTGTGCCTGTTTCCTTGTGTGTGTGTGTGTGTGTGTGTACATGGTCACAGCTACAGGGCTGTGACACAACTTGTCAAAGCGTGACACTGACCGCCTACAGAAAAGGGCCGCGGGAGGCGAAACAAGATGTCATAGTTTAGCAAATATTTACTAGCTGTCGACCGAAAGAGGAGAAAATAGATTTCCTTCTGGACGTGCGGCTGCTTATCGTGTGCTGTTAGCGGCGACAAAACGTGACAAGGGGGCCGCAAAAAAGTCAGAAAGTGAGGCGGCGGCGGCGGCGGCGGCTGGAGTGGCGATCCATTAAAGCGTCAACGGGCAATCTGGCGGCAGGCAGGTGCCGCGGTCAAAGATGATGGCGGTGCCGCGCGACATGTGTGTGACAAGCTGCAGGACATAGAACAAGGGAAGAAAAAGCTTGCCACCTCCCACCAACCAGCAGAGAAGTGTTTGCTTGTCCTGCAGAGTTCATTAAGCACAACTCTGTCTTCTCAGCGTCGGCGCTAAAGCGACACAGGCGGCGAGAAAACAGAGAAGATTTGTTTGTTCTCACGCTGTGTCAGCATCTGTGTGTATGTGTGAGGAAGAGGAGGAGAAAGAGAGACAACAGGATGTGTTTTTGGAGCGTAGGCAGCATCCTTTCTCCTTTAAATGAAGCAGGGTTCAGATACTTACTAACCTGACACACCGGATTTACTAAATACCTGGACTGAACTGTGTCATATGGTATATTATCGTAATCACAGTAAATCACATCGGATCATTATTTGAGTGAATTGTATTGCATCGGAGTACCTTTATATCAGGGCGGAAACGATACGGCAAGAATCATGGTTTGGTATGTACCTTGCGCTTAAAGGTCACGGTTCGATTCGCGTTGGGGACAAAATGGAGAAAATGTCAAAGTTCTTATCTTTTGAGTAAACAGGAACTTCACATGCAGAATTGAACGTAGAAAACTGCAAACAATAAACTCTCCATTAAGTGAAAAGGTTCTCAAAAAACAAACAACAATGTGTAATACAATGAAATTAAACGAAATATTGAATGATATACAGCTGCATAGACATATTGTCCCTCACCCACAATATTCTGTGAGTTCTTCGGTTATTGTCTTTGGCTCAAACAAATCAATATTACTGTACTTTTCATAAGCCCAGCAATGCCATTAAACAGTCACGTTGGTCACATTCAGAATAGACCCTCTTCTTTGTCCTCCAACACAAAATGCTGAATAAACGTCAAGCTTTGATGCTAGCCACTGTGCAAAGTTTGGAGGTTTTTTTTCCACACCAATGTTTGGACAGCGGGTGCCAGCAATTTGTGTGGCCGGAGCTCGGCCGTGAAGATGATCCAGCCGGAGGCTTTGACTTTGGTGAGGAAGCAAAAGGTGTTAGCGATGGGCTAGTCCGGCGACATCAATTTTGACACGGCCCCAGCAGCTTCGAAAAGAAAATGGCAAGGAAAAATGACCCTCTTTTTATACTGCAATGCATCACACACCAGGTGAATAAAGAATAGGCAAAACGGATTCAAATAAAAAATGAGCCTCCTTTTCAAAATTTCCCGTGTATTTGCCCATACATCAACGACTTGAATCTGTAACTTTGTGGTATCGGTGTGTTCGTATCCGAGCTTTTTTTGTTTTGTTTTGTTTCCAGTCAAAGTGCGAGTCGACACATACATTAACGATATTGGCGTATCCCTAATCTTGATGGTTTCTATGATGGCGACATGATAGTGGTTGTACTAAGTGGTGTCTTAAACCAGGTTAATCCCCCACTGAAGGCCCAAGAACCAAACGCACGACCCGCCACTGGTATCCACGGAGCCAAACCAGTGCAACCTTCCAATTAATTGAGCGTTCTGCCCCAACCTTCATTTTGGAGACAGATGACTGGTCGGCGCGGTAAATCACAACGTAAATAACACAGCGCTGCACTTTGACCCGACCCGGTCGATAACCGACTCGGCCGGGCCTTTGCCTCTCTTGCTCCCTTCAATGGCCTCTCTCCTACCGTCCACTTAAATCCTTTATCTCCCCTCCATTACACTAACAAGACTAATCAGCACAGCGGATGGAGCAGCCACAGGGCCTGCGAGAACACGTCGGCGAGGGGAGATCAATGGACGACATCAAAAGGCTCGGGCCGCGGTGGCGAAGGGCCCGCGAGATAACGCTCGCGTCTCCCAGTGCATTTTTCATGAGATTATCCGCCGTCATTCCGCTCCCAGCCGAGCTCGGAAGCGCAGGCCTGCTTTTTAATGAGAGCCGGGACGGGATCCGATAGCGAGTCGGAATGACGCGTGCGGCGGGAGATGAACGCGCACAGGTGAGTTGTTCTTGCCGTGATTCCGCAAATCGGCAGGCGGTGCGTTTTTTTTTTTTCTTCCCCTCTCTCTTTCTTACAGCTCCATTAGAGGGTCATCTATAATAGACGTGCTGCTAATTAAGGGAGAGTTTCCCGCTCCCAACATTGACAGTCGAGAGAGTTCCATCACTGAGGGTGGAGAGGGAGAGGATGGGAGGGAGGGAGGCGAGGAGAAAAAAAAAAAAGGCGAAATAAAGGGAACGCTTAAGCTGTCGGCAGGTCTCGAAGCCGAGCAGGGATGAATGTGTATGAGGGGATTCGGAAGAGGGCTGACCTTTCAGTCCGACGGCCGAGATACGATGGAATGCCACAGACTGCACGCGCCGCGTGACATTTGCTTTATCGGTAGGCACATCACACGCCAGATGGGCGAAGTTAAGTCTCTAAAATGCTGCAATTTTTTAAATTTTTTTGTGTGGACAACTTTTTATAGGGACTAGAAAAAAAAGACAACCTCCCCTCTCTTAGTAGCCTACGTTGTAATCACAACCTTGACTTAAAATTGGCATGATTCATTTATGCAGTGAACTTACTTTGATACTTGCAAGACCCTCTGCAATGAGTGAAAATCAGAGACCACATAAAAAAAAATGGATCCTCCTAAAATACACTTGTATTTGTCCGCAATGTTCGTCAGCCGGCGCTCATTTGTCTTCAAAAGGAGACGTAGCTTGCCTTTAAAAAATAATGACGTGGCGATCAACGAGCTGGCCGAACAGGAACACTCAAAAACGCTCAATGATGCGCTAAACTTGACTTTCATAACAGCGGGAAGGTCCAGTTGTCGCGTCTAGAAACACTTCACTGCGGAGCCTTTTGTGCATCCTGCAGTTTCAGATCAATTACACGAGTCTGACAAACAACTCAAAAGGAGCGTCGACAAAAAAAAAGCAGAAAGAATTTTCTTCCCGCCTCAAAAAACATCTAACAAACGCATCCAGTCACACTTGAATGAAGGCAAAAACATACCAGCTTGGTGTTCTACTTAATTAAATTGACTCGGGCAATCCACGATGGATGTTATCAGTCCATTAAATGGATTTTATTCTATTATCATTGGAAGCCTGCGGACCGCCGTCGCCATGGTTACAATAACAATAAATATAGAGAGACGTCACGAACGGGGCTCAGACAGCAGGGCTGGGTCACGTCTCCGGCCCGAGCGCGTCTGACCCCCTGCACTGACCGCTTCGCGTGATTAATTTTCCGCTTGCAATTAACACGGTCCAATTTGAATAAAACAGTCGCTGCTGGGCTCCCGCTGATAAGAGATACTTCACAACCACGTAGAAATATTGTCTGCATAAAAGCCCACAGCTTGCCAAAGTCTTTGGCTTTTTAGCAACACAAAGAGCAGACATAACAAGAGAAGAAGATACACAAGTTAATTATACCCAGACATTGAGGAGGAGACATTGCTAACATAAGCTGCTAGTGCTATACGCTTATTCTTATGACGTTGAATAGAGGTTCTGTAAGTGGGGGTCAACTGTTAACATTAGCTGCTGGTGGTGCTTTAGCGATTCAAACAGTTTTTATGACAGTGGTTAACTTTTTTTTTTTTTAAATACTGTTACGATTATTAAAATATGACATGTCGCATAAGCCTGATAATAGGAATTCAATGCAATAGAATAAAAAGCTAACATTAGGTGCTACTGCTATCTAGGTATCTTGCTAGACAGTTCTTCCAAAACAAAGCAGAGAGAACCATAGAAGAATAAAATAGCGTATAGAAAGGGAGTTACTGCCAGTGAAGTCCAGGCATTGGTGTCAACTGCTAATTTTAGCTCCTAGCTGTTAGCTACATGACTGCATCTTTAACCTTTGACAGTTGTTTGACCATTGAGAATGTCAAAATCTTATTTAAAATTGCCCTAACATGTCGCAGGTTATGGACCGAAAGAAGAGAATTCCAGGCAGTGGGGTCAAAAGCCAACAGTAGCTGCTAGTGCTAGCTGCTAGCGAGCTAGCCACCAACTGGCTAGCTACTGTATGTGTCTCCACGTCATTAAAGGTAGACCTTATTTATCACTTGATTGATATCAAAGTGGCTCACCCGATTTGTATTAAGAATGTTAAAAGCAGTTTGACCATGAACCTGATTACTTTGATTATGATTGTTTTCATGGGAAAAATGTGTTTTGAGTTATTAACTTTTTTTAAGCTTTCACTGTATTTGACTTACCCAAGGCAGAACAAAATGTAATTTTAACTAAAAGGGCTTCTTGTCATTTTGCCATTTTAATTAAAATGGCAGTCTGTAAAACAAACCATTCGTCAAAGGGTGACGCAGCGTAAAAGAAAGGTGAGAGAACAAAGTGTGTCAGCACACGCTGCTGGCTCAACTAGATAAAATAGAAAAGCATGAAATCAAACAGAATATATCCCGCGGCGCCTGGGGGCATTTCCGCCAATTCTCGAATCACTCAACCTTTCACCACTGCAAACTGTCATCGAAAGCGGGGCAGATTTTCATACCGTATTTGATTCATTTCGCCGCTCGGCTACAAACACGCGGACTCTCCTCCGATGAAGAATTTATTCCCAACGTTGCCCTCGCCCACGTCCTTGTCCCCTCTTTGCCGCCGAGCGGGAGACTAAACTTCCGCCGTGTGGCGTACCCCCATCACGACGGATGATGAATATTTCTGGCTTCAATCTCGCAGCCGGATGTCTCGTCACGGAACATCACTTCCGTCAGCCGGGGAGTCTTAAAGGTCTACAAGACGCCGGCTGAGGAGACGGATTAAAACGACACCTGCTTTAATTAGAATGCACATAAAGACAATCGGGTCGAATTTGAGCACCCCCCCCCCCCCCCGCCCTTCAGATCAAAGTCAACAAGGGCCCGATTATCAGATGTCCGGTCTCTAAAACACGACACTGAGCGATTGTACTGTGGTGTGTGGGGTGTGTTGCGAGGGATTTTTCCTTCTTTTCAGATAACGGTTCAATGTTAAACCTGTTCAATATTTACGATAGCAAATGCTTCTGTGTGTGGTCAACACAGAGTTCAGCCAAGCCACAGACTCTGTAACTGTGACATGAAGGGGAACGATAGCCAATCGTCGGCAGACACATCCAGTATATACCAGCAATCGGGCCAAGTTGAAGTAATCTTTACCCCCTTCCGATCCATGTCAGCAAACGTCGGATGTCTCGAAAAGATTATCCTGAGTGATCTTCTTCGCTAATCATCTCCATGTCACTAAGCTTTTATCAGGAAACCTCTTTCGAGAGAATGTAACACAGAATTGGGCTCCCAAAAAATGTCTTTGCTTGGATCTATGTAATTGGAATCTTGTTCATCGTTTTGTTGTTCACGTTCTGATATTTGTTATATTAGTTACAGCAAGTAGAAACAGAGCTCAGGTTTTGAATTTTAGATTAGGGCCCTTGGCAAGCAGAACAAGAAAATTGTTCTTGGTGATTCACTGGATTTCAATGTGATATTGGAACGAATATATGTTCTTAGTTTTCACTGTTGGATGTCTACAAATAATGCAAAGCACTCGCTTGGAAACATTTTGCGTGTTAATTGAGCTGAGGGACAACTAATGACCAGAAATGCCAACAGTTAGCCAAGCTTCTTCAACTTCTTCTTCTTCTTTGTATTGTTCGGTGGCACCGTGCTGCCTCTCACAAGTCGGTGTCGGCACTAAGACAAACATCTGCTTTGGCGGAAGAGACTCGTTTATTGGCGTAGGTATCGTTTGTGCTGTACTGGTCCACTTGCGTACACCTCACGCTGTAAGAGCGATAAAAACACACGTCCATTTTTTTCCTCGTCATGAGTGGGAATATTTTAAAAAATGGTTTAATTGCTAAAAATCAGTACCGTATGCTTTTAAAACAAGCAATTGTGATGCTGAGCGAAGACTGCACAAGCCCCAGAGTTCTGATCCTTTTTTTTGTCTTTTTTTTTCCAAATCTCAAACTTTTAAAATGAGCTCCCCGACATGTCAGTGTGCAGGTGAAACGCTCGTTGGCGATCGGACCCTCTGAACGGGACAGTGACGCGCAGCGGGTCTAATGAGCGTGTCTAATGTGACGTTGACACTTGCACTTAATTCTCTGCGGCCCACCTGGGCCCAGCGTGGCCTGACAGCAGAGGGAGAGTGCGTGTGGATTCAAAATGACGTTTGTCTTCCCCTATTGCTCCCTGTGTCCATTTTATCTTTATCTGGACTAAGAGGATGTCAAAGTTTGACAATGAGGCTTCCAATTGCGTTACTCTGCTAAGGTTCGACTTTATTGCTTGTCTGGGGAGGTTGTGTACCGATGCAGAAAAGTTCTGGAAAAAGTTACATAAACATTCCTTGCGATTGGGTGCCAAACTCACCCCTTAGCCAATGCCTGCCTGTCAATAACGTGCAATACTGCAACTATAAAGTTGCTCATCTCTCTCTCGCTGCACCAGACAGATTATAATCTATAATGCATGAGGGCTGCTCCAGTGGCAGCTGCTAGGAAACGAGCCACATCCAATACTCTGCAGCAAACACCCTCTTTACAACACCAAAAATGATCATTAAAGCATTAATATATTTCACACATATGCAAGCACGCAGCCTTCAAGGACCTTGTATTACTGTGGGGGGGGGGGGGGGGGGGGGAACAAGGCAGGAGGCAATGTAAAATCTCCTGCCCGAATGACGTCGGTGCTCTTAATGCTGGACAAGAACATCAGCGTTACCTCTGGTTACGTGTCAATGCATACTGTGATGCATTCGGCTAAGAAAAGCAATTTCAGATCCAAGCTCAATGAAGAAATTGCTTGTTACAAGTTACGCGCACTACGACGCTTCCTTGGCAACCTGGGGTGGAGATCTTGATTGCCAGGCAGGAAAACAGCTGAAGAAATTGCTTCCTTCCTATAAAGAAATTGCACACATTAGTCTGGTTGTTTGTTTATATGTGCCCTGCGATTGGCTGGCGACCAGTTCGGGGTGTACCCCGCCTTTCGCCTGAAGATAGCCGGGATAGGCCCCAGCACGTCTGCGACCCTTGTGAGGATAAAGCGGTACAGACAATGGATGGATAGTAACACTCAACCTGGGGCTGAGGGAAGAAAAAGGACAGGGAGAGATGGCAGAGAAAGAGGAAAGGACTGCCATTCGTTGTTTTTACATTTTAGTAGCGATAGTAGTTTTGCCATCCAGCAGATCTGGTGGGGCACTGCATCACTGGCCCCACACCAACAACACAAGCGGCAATGTAGATCAACAGTCAATTGTTACTCGGCAAGATAAGTGAAGCTCAAATTTGTTTGAATTGTTTGCTCTGTAAGACGGTAACATGCTAGTTTCACCACACTGCCGTGTGGTGGGGCACTGCGTCACTTGCCCCCCTGCTGATCTTGACTCTTCGACATCAACAAGTCCTTTGAAGGCGAACACTGGAAAGCGCTCATTGGTGCGTGTTCGTCAGCCGCAGGTATTTCAATTCCGCAGAATGCGCAAGTGGAAAAAATGTGTCAGATTGAAATGAGCAGCAGTGGTCCGCCTCCAGATTCCCCTCAACCCCCTTTCTCTTCCTTCTTCTCCCAGAACCAACCACAGAAAAACATCAGCAACTTTAAGTAGGTCAGATTTCTTAGTACAAGAGTGACGGCGGGTAACATGACTGCATATTGATAAGACCACTTACTTGTCCATGGAACCTTGCCGCATCTATGTTGTGTTCTTCACGTGACTCAAGGGAGAGGTTTGTTGTCAACGCAGGAAACCCCGGCGGCTCAACAAGAACATCCCTGGGGCTGTCCTCCACAATGTGCACTACATGGTGCCACATGGAGTGATGGTGGTAATTGCAGCTGATCTGGACTACAATGCAACTTTCTCGTTCCGTGACCAAGCTGGCAACATAATTCAGTCGTGCTGTACATCAAATCAATTTCACCCATTGAAATTCATTGGGGCGGCACGGTGGCGAACTGGTTAGAGCGTCAGCCTCACAGTTCTGAGGACCCGGGTTCAATCCCTGGCCCCGCCTGTGTGGAGTTTGCATGTTCTCCCCGTGCCTGCGTGGGTTTTCTCCGGGCACTCTGGTTTCCTCCCACATCCCAAAAAACATGCATGAATTGGAGACTCTCAATCGCCCGTAGGCATGACTGTGAGTGCGAATGGTTGTTTGTTCCTATGTGCCCTGCGATTGGCTGGCAACCAGTTCAGGGTGTACCCCGCCTCCTGCCCAATGACAGCTGGGATAGGCTCCAGCGCGCCCGCGACCCGCGTGAGGAGAAGCGGCTCAGAAAATGGATGGATGGATGGATGGAAATTCATTGGAAGGCCAATAACCCACATTGCAGCCTTCAAAAACATCACCACTTTTTTTTTTGCCTTAATAAAGTTAGAAAATTTAAATGTATTCTATAAAAGCATATAACATAATAAGAGAAAGAAATAAAATGGTTTTATTAAGTGTAATTACTATATGCGCTATGGTATTCATACAGTATGTTGATGTGTGCCGTTAAGGGGCGTGGCCTAGTGAGTAATGTCAGGAGCAAGAGTCAGGATGGCCCTACAGCAGCTAAAAAAAAAAAAAAAAAAAAAAAAAATTCAACCAAGTGACACTCTGAACTCGAGGTTCCAGTGTATTTATTCGTGCCGACCCGCAAATGATCCCCCCTACATCTCGCCCAGTCTTGGCCGTGACGTGACCCCCGCAGCATATGTAACGGATGCGCCTCTGACTGTTATCCGTCTGGACAAGCCGCACGTTGAGGCCACAGAGGTCACCGCCGTGCGCCGCCAAGGCATGTCGCAGCCCGGAGGAAAGGCCGCTACCGCGCTCGTCTCGAGCCGGGGGTCGGAACTTCACTCGATCGCCGTTGGTTGATGACGGCGCACGTGTGCGATGTAGTGAACCAAGAGAGGGATAGCGGAAAAGAAGAGAGAGCTATTTTTATACAAGGGGTCTTCGGTTTACGAAGGAGTTTCGTTCCTACGGCGACGTAACCAAATTTGTATATAAGTCGGAATGTGCTGTAGGTCTCGCACGTGAATCCCTGCCTATTCGCAGTTAGCTATTTAAGAATTCACCTAATAACATTTATTTGCGCAATTTCCTTATTGGCCTCTTGCTAATAAGAAAATAGTAATTAATGGTGAGGCAGTATATAAAAGTGATACATCTCAACTGAGAGAGTATCTTTGTAGTTTAGCTCGGGCTGCTATGGAGAGTCTCTGTCACGTGTATGTTTTTGTTTTACTTATTTTCAAGGCTAACTTTGTCAGATGAGTTTGAAATGATGTTGGAAATTTGGGGATCATAGTTTGTGACATTTACAGTTTGAACTAGCGGCAATTCTAAACATTTTGAGGGTGTCAATTACTAGCATTTTGTTTTGCCATTTGCGGCATGGCTTGGTCCCTCTTTATAAAGTCATAATTTCAGTACATATTCAAGAATTTTCTATAGCGCACACTCTCACAGATGCATGTTTTGGGAAGTGAGAGGAAATTTTAGAGCAGAGCGTGCAAGCGCCACACAGAGATGTTTACCATTTACCATGTTTCAATGGAGATTTGAACCCAGATCTCTTGACTGTTAACCAGACATATAAACCACTAACGCACAGTACTACCATTTACAGTATAGACATCCATATGTCCATTTTGGACAGTACTTGTTGTCATTAGGGTCTCGGGTAACGAGTGACTATCCCAGCTGACTTTAGGTAAGAGGCGATGTACATGCTAGCTTGATCGGCAAAGAATCAATCACAACCATTCACACCGACAGACTTGTTTTCGTCTTCAGTGAACGCAATATGCATGTTCGGCAAATGTTGGAGGAAGCCAGAGTACCCAGCGAAATCCCACTCAAAGCACGGGGAGAACATGCGAACACAAACTTAGCATTAGCCGCTAGCACAAGCGATGCGCATGGCTAGCATTTGGCTTTCATTACAAGGCACGTAGTTGGTTGGGAACCAATTAGGTTTATGGTTTCGCTGGCAGGCCGGCGGCTTGCTCGCTCGCGTCGCTGCTTGTTGATTTACGCGCCGTCCTCAAGGACAATCCGATTCCTCCGCCGCAAAATTGGAAAGAAAAGCCAAGCTATTTCAATGCCAGCTGGTTGGGGAAAGCACAGCTCATCAACAACACCCTCTTAAAGTTGACTCACTAAAAGTCTACAAACTCCTGAGTATTGAATTGCTTTTTGGCCTCAAATGACCCAAGCGGACTTGTTTGCAAGTTCTGATCAAATGTTATGCTAGCCTCCAAAGCTAATGTCTTAGGAGCTTGCTTCCTGCAAGATCGAAACTAATACGGAGATCCCAAACTCGTATCACCACAATGCACCACAAGAGCCGTTTTCGCAAACGCAATATAAGGAACCCTGCATACTCAACGGTTTGCGAATTTAACGATTTGTACATTTTGGGGTTTTGGTTACGTTATTTGCTTAAAACTCATGATAAAAATATTGTTTTGACGTTATCTTGTGGCATCTCGGTGCCAAGGAAACAATTTGAAGTAAGTTGAGAGCTTCATTTCGACAAAATTAATAATAATATACGCATGAAATAAAAATGCATATAGTTTTAATTCATTTAGTCTATTATTAAACTAATTGAATTTCCCCTCTGGTATAGTCTGATAGTAATAATCTAATTATCGTCAAGTGTGAAGTTTTTTTTTATACCAAGATGAACGTCCCTTTATGGCATAAAGGTTAATATACTGTAGATGACAAAAAAAGAGCAATAACGTACCATTCAAATAATTGTTCGATTTTAAAGTGTCTAAACAGGTTTAGACAAATATTTGAAAAAACATATACACATTTCAAATTTCTCCCCCGCCCTCCCTTTTTAAGCATGAACATTTTTTTTAAATAAACTAATATTTGAATTTCCCATCTTGTGTATAAGTTAATGTAAATAAGAGCAACAATGCAGTATTTACAACAACAATGCAGTATTTACAAAGAAATAAGCAAAGGAACAAGTATTTTTGAAATAATTGTCAAGGGTTGAATTTGACCTAAATTCTAATTCAACATCGACTGACTAACATGAGTGACGGTGAGGACCGCATGTGCAGTAAATGCTGTAATTCCACTCTATTCCAAGAAGAGTACGTTTGTTTGGGGCCAGGTCATTTTTTGTTTTTTTGATAATAAATAATAAATAAGATCCCTCCGAAAAGCTGAGCAAGGCAAACAAATCCAATAAGGCTTTGTCGCTCATGCTGTATGTCATTTAGCGATATTCTCTTCTTCCCCACTATCGCACTCTCCTCCCGCCACCTGCCTGGTGAGGCTCCGCCATTGTTTACCTCTTCAGACAAAAAAGCGGGGCGTTCGTGTCTCCTCCGGGGGGGGGGGGGGGGTGTCACTGATGTGACACTGGCGGCTTGCGCTTGGAGTCGTTTGCCAGGTGGAACATGGCGGGAAACTTCCATCAAATGCCGCCGAGGGAGACGGATGGCGGCTTTGAATGCAGATTAGGGCGCCATACAGTAAAGTATGCTCTGTCATCTACTAGTAGTGCTTCCAAGAAGGATGCAATTACATTTTGGCCAGGATAAAGGTGAGTCACTATAGCATCATACAGAGGTGGCAAAAGTACTCACGCTATCGTTCTTCAGTAGAAGTACAGATACGGGCGAATGTGACTGAAATGTGCAAATGAGTTCTGCCGCTACTTTTCACGAGTATGTGTTTTTTCAGATTCATTCAGGTGAACGCCAGAAGCTTTTTAGGCTGGCACAAGGCAAAGCATCGCCATACACGAATCGTTCCACATCAAACAATCCTCAGCTGTTGGCATTTTTATTCATTCATTCATCTTCCGTTCCGCTTCTCCTCACGCGGGTCGTGGGCGGGCTGGAGCCCATCCCAGCTATCTTCGGGCGAGAGGCGGTGTACACCCTGAACTGGTCGCCAGCCAATCACAGGGCACATAGAGACAAACAACCATTCACACTCACATTCACACCTACGGGCAATTTAGAGTCCTCAATGAATGCATGTCTTTGGGATGTGGGAGGAAACCGGAGTGCGCGGAGAAAACCCACGCAGGCACCGGGAGAACATGCAAACTCCACACAGGCGGGGCCGGGATTTGAACCCCGGTCCTCAGAAATGTGAGGCAGATGTGCTAACCAGTCGCCCACCGTGCCGCATTTTTATTTATTTATTTAATTATGCATTTATTTATTTGTACATCGTGTCGTCATCCACGGAGGTTGAAAAGCATATTTTGACAAAGTAAGAAGGAGAAAGTAGTAAAAAGTCATCAGAGAGACAAATACGCAAGCAAATGGACAGAACCCGAAAAAAATCGACCTAAGCAATATTCAGTATTCTGTAAAGTAATTGTACTTCATTACTTCCCACCACTGGCATCATGGGAATCGTCTCAAATCCCCGCAGCACCAGCCTTCTGCTTGTCACCCTCCACCAAGCAGGAAGCAGCAAGTAACAAACAGATGGCCACAAAATATTCCACTTCACCGTTTGTTCGACAATGGGTATACAAGATCAATTAATCGGTGGCTGATTAATCGTGCCTCGAAGCAATTGAGGCTAAATGGAATGCGACGACGGCAGAGCTGCTGTTGTTTCACCCTCAAGTGGTTTGTCGTTAAAAGTAGCACAACCCGCTCCAACATCTTTGCGGGCAGGAAGGTGTGCTGGAGCCTTTGCCAATTCACTTTTGGTGGGCGACGGAGGTACACCTTTGAGTACGCGGATTAAAAAAAAAACAATCGCAGACGGACGGGGTAGGACATGCAAAATCCACACAGGAATGCCGTAGCTGAGATTTGAACCCAGTGAGACAAACACGCTATCCAGTAGGACACTGTTGATCCTGTTTCATGTCCAACAGCCACCCCCAAAAAGAAAGTGTTTCCTCCTCAATCCATCATGGAAATGTATTAAAAGTATAGTTTCAGTCCAGCATATGGCCATTACAACAACAACAACAACGACGACGACGACGACAAGGCACCAGCTTTAGGACACTCAAAACGAGTCAAAATTTGCATATTTTTAACGATTGTTTCAGGAAGGTGCTTCGCCTTGATTATTATTAAACCAAAGGAACAATTTCCTCTGTGGCAGTCTTGACATTTCCGTCTTTTTCGTTGTCCTCATTAGGCCGTGTTTCTACTCTCCTCCAGGGACCTCGAATGTTAATTTCCCAATCCCAACGAGACATTTTGGAAGACTGCATGCTTGCAACTCTTTCAGGAAGAACTTTTTTTTGTCTCTTCCCAGTGCACGAAGTGCGGCCCATAAACGGACGCTTGGATGAGTTTGGCCGGAGGTACGAGTCCGTCAGATACCTTTTTGACGAAGTGAAGGAGATTGTAAAAGAGATTTGAATACAGCCAGCGGTCTTCACACAAGAGAGGAAGCTTGAACAATATCACTTCCTGTAGTTCTACATCAAACATATTTCCACGAATAATGTCCCTGGATAATAGACGGCGGGTGAGTCATCCACTGAGGTAGGAAGTGTAACGACCTCAGTTCGTAGACGCTATCATTCACAAGCGACCATTAAAGAGTAAACTGCTGAGTCTGTTGGCTAACCAGAAGAGCAGCACCGACCAGAGCGTGCAAACATTCTTCCAAAAATACATTACAACTGTGGAGACTTCCTGCATGTTGTAAATAAGTTCCCTGTGCAGCATTAAAGATGGTAAAAAAGGAGAGGTAGACCAATTATTGACCGAACCGATTATCATAATGCCGATTATTATTCAGTATTTTGAGACATCTCTCCATCGGTCTTTCGTTTAACATTTTAAAATACTATAATTAATGAGATAATTTGAGTTACAATCCCAAAACGGTGGCAGGAGTCTTTACAAGAAGAATTTGTCACAAAAAGTGCTTGCAAGCTGTTTATTGCCACTCCCAGTCGAAACAAAAAACAAAGACAAGGATATTTTGCGCATTTAACCAAACCACATAACTTGTGAAAAGCCGCTAACTTAATGCTCGCACACAATGCAAATAAAAATCTGCCATAATCAAATCTGCGATATACAGAGACCATATTTTTGTTAAGGTTTCCCCCTCTTACATGCTTTAGTCACATTAAATCTGATAAAAAAAACATTTTTTAAACTCAAAAATAAAATTCATGAATAAAATGTATATAAAATACTGTATGTTTTGTAGTATCTGTGTGTTACATGTACCTTTAAATGTCTGTGTGTGAGCTGTGGCCAACATCAGCTCCTGTGTGAATATGTTTTACAAAACGATTCCTATAAACCACAGTGGAAAAACAAGCCACCATGAGTAAGCAGGAGTTCACTTCTCGTACACGTCTCCGCCCATCTGAAGTCGAGTAAATAAACGCCCCCTGGGCCACATTATACGACAATACTAGTGTTGTAGCTGACGGCACATACACGGCAATTACCCTTTTTTCTCTCGTGTCAGCAGCGGCGTGAGTAAGCATGAGGGTCTAGTTGCCATGGCAACGACCCGCAGAGATGTCTTTCATCTACGAGACCCCCCCCCCCCCCCCCTTCCTCCCAACCAATGTTAACAAGCGTGCCCTTAAACAGACTTTGTTTATCCCTCGATGACCAAGCGGCACTACGTCGTCGACTCATCTGCGGCTCCCTCCGGGAACGAAGCAATAGCAATGGCAATAGTCAGCGGGTGATCAAACGTGTCGTTACGCGCCGGTGACAGCCGACGAGGGATCGTCACACAAAGAGCCGAGCGACGAATCGCTGACGGAGCCAAAAAAACAAACAAAAAAAAGGTGAAACCTGGCGACAATTAGGCGAGGAGAAAAGACACACAAGCAGCAAACGTCAAATTTCAGTGAACAATAAAGAGAGGCAGTGATGCTTTTATGGAACACAAACAAATATAAGACACTAAAGTAGATTATAGTACTCTCTTACTGTCTGATGCGAGTTTCTTTTTCTACTGCAATATACTAAACAAAGCACAAAAATCATTTGAGACTGTAAAACTTCACAAGCGGAATAAAACGTTAACTATCTAGCAAACGCGGAAATATTGATCAACACAATTGATCGACAAAAGTCTTTTTCCGGCTAATGTCTTATTTGCCCAGTCGCTTGTTGCTAGGCGGAGTTAAAAGGCACAATCGTAAACGACCCTGATGACAAAAATGAAGTCAGTCCCTCACTCACTCTTTCACAATCACACTATTTAATTCATTCTTTTTTTTTTGTGCTTATAAATATGAAAGGTGTCATATAAAATATATTATAAAATACATTAGTGCTTTATGATATGATATCAAATATTTATTTATAGATACAGGTTATGTTTTTAATTTATACAACACAATTTAGTTCCAGAGAGGAAATTAAGAATGAAAAAAAGGAAAATAACTACTCTGTATTGAATATGAAATATGCATGTACATAGAGTATGTATACTTAATATACTGTATATCCGAACACAGCAGCACTTTTATCAAAGTTATTCAAAGCTACTCCTTTGAATAAAAAGCCTCGAACCTCCGCATGTCTAAAACTGCCACGTTATCCAAATATCAAATATTTTTTTAAAAGCCCTGCAGTGGATGATCATCATCAATGTTTTTAATCATTAACAATAATTGCAAATCATCATTTTAACAGCCTCGTTTTTCCTCATGATATCGCAAGACAGATTTGTACGGTTGAATCATGCGCCGTAATTATTGCCAAGTACCCTTCACGTGAGCATCGAATTGCTGTAAATTCCGCAGCAAATCACCAGCCGGACCTCTGGCATTCGTTAAAAGGCAGAACAATAAAAAAAAAGTTGATCTTAAGGATGATTCGCTCCACGGGGGGGATGAAAATCTCAGGAAAGAGGAGGAGTCGGGGGGGCCTTTACGCACGGAGCGCTCCAGTAAACAATGAGGAAAGCGGCGGAGATGTTGCCAACAATCTCATCTGCAAGCACCTGGGATTCATAACGCGGATGCAAATATTGCGCAAATATTACCCGCCGTCTCCAGCAGGAAAGCAATATTCACATTTGTTTTATTTGTTGCCTTGCAGGGCGGCTGCATGAACTTGTTCGAAATGAGGGTCGTTCATCTCATCTCATGGCAACTGGCGAGGAATTAAAGTCACACTAATAATGGATAATCAAAAATGGATGGATAATAATGGTTGCTCACTTTTTACTTTGCTTGCATGGGTTTTCTCCAGGTACTCGCACCAAGATGCCACAAGATGGCGCCAAAGAAATATTTATACTTTTGACAGGGCTTTGGCCTGAGCACAAAAACAGTGAAAAGTTTCTTTTTCAGCGAATGACGGACGAGAGGTTCCAAAAAACAAAATATGTGAATGGCTGATTTCACAACATTAAGACACGGATGGATGGATGGGTGGGTGGGTGGATGAATGGATGAATGGATGGAGTCGCAATAGTTGTACTGTGTTAGCATGTGCATTAGCGTGACTTGACACATTTTAACCTTCCTCTGGCTCTAAAAACTTTTTTTCCTCCGATACGTTTTAGCAGCTCCGCCGTAAACCCCCGGGAGTGCGATAGGACTACGGTTGCCGTGGCAACAACACACTTCTTCGGAGGCAGAGCGGTAAGAGGGAGGAGGGTGGGGGCGGCGGGCAGGCGGGGAGGGAGAGGCGGCTCTCGTTGCATGGCAGCTCGTTCCCCGCGGTAAAAGTAGTAGAGCGGGTGGAGAAGATGCATAACCACGCCGCTGCTGGCCCGTTGATGAGTGCTCATTAGCAGCGCAGAATCAATCACGGCGCTGGTTTCATACATTAATAATCGAACGCGAACGCAGGTGTTGCGTGACTGAACAGCAACAACGTTTTTTTTAAGAGGACACGCACAAATGCGTCTGCGTAATCCAATATTTATTCCAACTAGATTTGTTTTTAATCAATGCTAAAATCACATCTAAACGAAAGGAATCAAAGTGTCTGGAGTCGTGCATGAAGAGCTTCTTGCATTGCGGTTTACGCCGGTTGTCACTGGCAACGTACATTCACCCGGACGCTTCATTAGGTACACCTGCATCATGACTTCCAATACAAGAGCGAGGTAGAAAAACATATTCTGCTTGTATTAGTGGTGATGAACTGCACAGCGTCACGTTGGGAGCTGCTCCTAATATTTCGAGCCACCCTTCGCTCAATAAGGTGGCTAAAATATTGAAAACAATTCTCAACGTGCTGCTGTCAAAGTAAATCACAATGGACCCAGTTCTAAATTGTCCTTAGATGTGAATGTTTGTTTGACCTTTGACACCAATAAGGACAAGTTTGTGTAGATATCGTCATGAATGTAATGACACTATCCCGGTGTATGAGGTGTCCGTTGAGTTTTGCCAGCAGCCTTTATGAGTTTGAGTACTTTAATATAATGTGATTCGGAGGAAAAATAATACAGTTTCCACACAGGAAGCACTCGAGACTTGACACCGACTTTGTTGAATGTTCTCATTAAAAGGAAGGACGGCGGACCGGGGAGGGAGGTGACCCGACCGTGAACTCATTTGCTGTGACTGTGATAAGACATAATAGCATAGCATCACTTTGGGCGCCAGCTCTGACGAACGGCCGTCCCGCTTCCATCTGAAATACATTTTTTGGGGGGGTCTTTTCATCCGGGATGAAATAGACAGCGCGGCGATACCTGTCCGTCCTCTCAGCGCGCTCTAACGAGATGGATATCTCGCTGCGTTCG
Source organism: Phyllopteryx taeniolatus (assembly GCF_024500385.1). Taxonomy (NCBI): domain Eukaryota; kingdom Metazoa; phylum Chordata; class Actinopteri; order Syngnathiformes; family Syngnathidae; genus Phyllopteryx; species Phyllopteryx taeniolatus. The sequence goes on from NC_084510.1 coordinate 26,387,096, forward strand.
CTGTCACGAAGCCAAAGATCTGCAGCTCTGAGCGGCAGTTCGTCACGAGGGCGCAATCAATTAAAGAGCAAATCCCAAATCGTGCGGGTCGGCAACAACGCGTTAACTTCCTATGAAGAGTTGAACGAACTCTCTGGTGTGGTGTCACGAAGCGTCCATAAAAGCTGATTACATTGAAAGCCAAGGGCAGCGCACTCTGCGAAATGCAGTCGACGAGCGGCCGTAAGAGCTCCGACCGACTACTTAGTCTGGCTGGCTTTGCCGGGAGAATGATTAGAGACGGAGATGGCCCCGCGTTCCCTGACTTTGCAATAAATGTCGACGTGAGTGCACCGGATGCCAAGGAGCTTTATGAAGACGCGAAATGCCAGCTCACGCTGTGCCTCTCTGCGGGTCTGACGGCAGGCATGGCTCGCAGGGGAAATATTCGGGGAGAACCGCAAGAAGAGCACTTCCTACTGATCTTGGTAAACATATTTTGACCCCCGACAAAAATGTTCCGGTTTTTCAATCGACAACATCAATCCACCTCCCAGACCTTTAGCAGATGTCTAATGTGCTGTAACACTGGTGCCAGGACAGTAGTTGGCGATGTCACTTTGTAAATAAATTACAGTTAACCCCCACTTCTTCACTTTCAGCTATTCACCGAATTTTTGTGCGGGGTGGAACTTCTTCTTTTTTCACAGAAAAATTCATTTGCTATTTTTGTGCTTGGACCAAAGCCATGTCTAATATAAAATAGTGTTTTGGCGCCATCTTGTGCCATTCGGGTGATGAGGGCAGGAGCTTCTTTTAGTCAGGCCATATCCTTGTCTGATAAAAATGTGCTTTGCCGCCATCTAGTGACATCTGGAGGCAATTACAAACCTTTATTGGCGGGCGTCAGATTAGAATTCATCTTACATGACCCTTCATGCAAAAACATGCTGAGTCTCACAGTCGAGATGTATCACTTTAACATCATACCTTGACACGAATGACACTCCTTTCCGACTAGGCAGGGCTTTGGCAACATCTGAGGGCGTTCTAGAAAGAGCACCAAAATATGCCGATAGTTTTTCAGTGAATAGCTAAGGGTAGGTTCCACACAACAAAATGGAAACAGGTGAATTTGTGAAGCGCAAACCACTAACGTTGACTGTAAACAAACACATGAAATGACATCATCACCATCATCTTGACGGTTCCTTATGACCACCGGCCTCCATATGCAAACGCTTGGCCATTGGGCAGCTTTTGCTCGAACAAGGGGACTTCCTCGTATTGCCGGCCCGGCAGCCGCCGCTCGCCTCGGCCTAACGCGATTACGAACATCGACTCCGAAGTCGATGGGACCAATTAGTCTGCCGTCTGCCCCGAAGACAGACGACCGTTGCGACACTGATGCTATTACAGCAGCGTCGCTTTCCAGAGTCACCACAAAAAAAAAAAGTTTGCAATGCCATCGGTACTGCAAAATAACAACCGGGCTCATGATCTTGAAGATTTGTCTTTGCTCTACTACAAGTTCCTTTCCCATTAAAACACCTGAGAAAGTGGACGAACCACAGCCATTAATGCTACAACTGAGCTAGACGAATCCTACCGCAGCAATCAATGCCGTGATGGGAAAGGGGTTTTGGGAGAAATTCCCAGTAGGAACATCCGCATGATTTGTGGAGCACTTCCATGTGACAAGTCACGTAGAGCAGAGTGACGCATCAAACGGGAATTGATGCGACAGAAGCTATTCACGAGGACCAAATGGTAAAGACGGCAAATAACATCAGGATGCGAGATGAGACGAGGACAAAACAAACAATCCTCCATCCTCCGCCAGATGCTCCATTATAACACAATTATAATAACTGTCACGATGTATCAGTTCAGTGGCTTCAGCTCACATAGCCAATATGTTTAGATCAAAAGATTGGTTTGGGAAACCGTGACTCTTAACAGAAAAGGTACAAGCAAACAAAGCACTTGATTACCCCCCCCCCCACGAGCAATTTACAGAGCAGCGCTTTTTTTTTTGGGGGGGGGGGGGGGGGGGGGGATTAGTATTGAGGAAGAACAAAGTTGACTTAGTGTCCATGAAAGTAGCTCACGTTCTCACGCAGCTGCGACGTGCCTGCCGCGAATGGCGGCCGTGGCTGTTTGCTAAATACATATGGAGGCTCGTAAATAGCGTGTTCGCCTGGGTTTGTCCTTGAAGTCCCTAACAAAACCTGCCGCTCTTGAATAAAACTTTCATTTAAAAATACTTCTTTGACACCAAATGACGTTCATTGGTTCAGTTCAGTTTACGTTTGCACAAAATACGAACGAGTACCATGGAACTCGTTCGGGTGCAACACTGGCTTTAGGTAGCTCTGATGGTTTTGATCAAGGAACATTTGGAAGCACACTGAAAGCACAAAATGAAGTTTGAAAATATAGACTGGGAAGAGTCACTGGAAGAGGAAAAATATTAGAGTTACAGAAAATAAATTGATTTCAAAATTGCATTGCTGAACAGTCGACAAGTTTCTCGCATTCCAAAAATGTTTACATGAGTGGAAAAGCTCTCCCATTCGCCGCTCGTTTTGCATGCGCTACGCTCAAATTTTGATGAGGGCCCCGTGAAGGTTCGGGCCGGCTCTGACTCAACAAATAATCGGTCAGTAATCGAGTCAGTGTTGGCAGCTTGCAGATAATCGATCTCTAGACTGGACCGAAGTCTCGGAGAGGCTCATTCACTCTCCTAAATGAGCAGAGTTCTTATCACCTGTAGCCTCGGACTCCTCTGGTCTGCTTTGAAGACAAACTCGAAATCGAGGAGGTAGAACGAGGCCCTCGATGGATCTTCCGCAGTCGCCCCGTTTACGCGATGATACGGCCGCAATGCACCGTGGTCGACCGTCTTCCCCTTCCATCCAGTTGTCTCTAGCTCGCGCTTTCGCCGACACCTGACACGGGCTTCTCGCCCGGGCCGTGTCGGCTGGGAGATTACCTCGCCGTATCTCTGGCCACCACTCACTGACCGTAGCGCTCGTACGAGAGACGAGCGTGGCCGTCTCTCTCTGAGCTGTTACGTGTCTGTACCTGGCAGATAGGCTGCCACTGCGGTGTCTGCCTTGAACGTTTTCTACGTTTCATATACAAAAGTAATGTATTTTCACGCAAGAATAATGCTGGCAGACACACACTGGTTGAGCTGGGTTGGTCCACAACAGGTCTGTTGCTTTTGTTTTGTCCCTAAAGCCATTGGCTAGGTAGGAAGCTAGGCAGGCAGTCGAGCGGATAGGTAAACAGGTAAGTAGGTAAGCACTACAAAGGTATAACGGGAGTAGAAAACACACACAAAGGTTGAGCTGGGTTTATCCACAAGAGGTCTTTTGCCTTTTTTGGCAAGTTGCTAGGCAGGCAGGCAGGCAGTTAGTAAGGTCGACTGGAAAACAAGCAGGTAACCTGATAGATATGACGTTAGGTAGTTACAGGCAGGCGGGTAGGTGGGTGAGATAGGCAGATGGGTAGGCAACCAGGAACACGTAGGTACAGTAAGTAGGACAAACGCAGTCAAAGGCCGACACAAAGTCGTCTCGTGAGGACGCCATTTAGCTCCTCTGATTCTGATTCTCGTTTTATTTTGATGCCTCCCCGTCTGGTCTGTTCGGTGGCAGAGCCTCATTCCTCAGAGGCAAGCGATGCAGAAACTCTTCGACGGCGCACCCAGTCGCTCCGACAGACTCTGGCACGAATTTCGAGGTGCAGTAGCCAACGATCGCGTCGAGTCAGAAATTCTCATCGATCCGTAAATGCTTGTGTGATCTCATTTTCGCGACGGCGAGCTCCTGTACGTTAGCGTGGAGTGTTCAAGTTACAACACGACGTGCAGACATGTCTTTGATACCGAGCGATTTGTTGGGCTTCCGTGCGGGCACATCATTTACACCTGCACGTCCCCGGTGCCGCTGTCCTGTCGGGAACGTTGGGTAACTATGGCAACAGCAGCCCGGGATGGAATAAAAGGGGACAAGTCGGAGACGCGGCCCCGTAAACAAGGACGAATGTGTGCTCCTGTGCGCTTTGCTTTGAAGTGAGTTTCTCTGCTCTTTGCTGAGCGAGCCCCTTAAAACATTGGTCCTCAAACCGGGATCCCCGGATCCCCGGGGGTCTGTGAGCCATAGCTTGGGGAATATTTTGGCCATATTTTTTTAAAAGTGCATATCTACATATGGGGACCGTTGTAAGATTGTAAACGGAGCCTCAAAGAATATGGACTGTCGCGCCGGGGTCAATTTTCTGCAGCGGACTGTTGACCCCCCCCTATAGAATAGAATATATAACTCCCTCACCCCAACCCCAAAATATGCACCTAAATGTTAATAATTATGAGCATCGACAACAGAACAACTACTATTAACCCTGAGATTATTGAAATTCGATTTTTCTTTTTAACATTGTTTGAGGGACACTGCATTATTTGCTCATTTTGGCATGCCAATTAAACAAATTAAAGCTGTAATGATGACATCACATAAATCTGATTCCCTAATATGAAAAAGGTAGCATATTGTTACAGGAATACATTCCTTTTTTTTCCCCAAGAACAAAAGGCATACAGGTTTTTTTCTGAGAATACGAGTATAGTCCTGTTTTTTTTTGTCTTTTGGGGGTTTTTGTTAAAAGAAAAGCATTTTTTACAGAATAAAATGCAAAACATAACGAGAATAAGGTTGCTGTATTGTGAAAACTCACCTCTCAATATATGACTTTCTTCTAGTGTTAAACTTTGACTTTATTATAAATATTTTTTCTCAGACTACAAAATTAATTTTCTATACTGAAAAAAAATACAAAATTTCTTGTATTCTTGTAAATTTTTCTAGAAAAAAAACCCACTCTCATATGATTCATTTTTTTCCTCTAAAAAATATGCATTTTTTTATAGTAATATTTCAACTTTTTCTCAACTTTTGAATTCCCATTTTTTTTTTAAATTGGCGTAAGAATTATGAGGCAGGCCTTTGAAAAAATTCTTCCCAGGACCCAAAAAGTTTGAATCTCTGCCAAAAGCAACAATTTTGACATCAAACAGCAATTAGATGTTGTCGCCTTCACTTTTCTGCAAAGAGACACTGAAGCCAGAGGAAGGTCACTGTAATGGAGCCTTACAAATACGCTCTTAAGGGATTAAAACGGGAACTTTGCAGCTCCTCGGGGGAGGGGGGGCTGCTATCACGGTTGTAAACGGATTAGCGGCGCAAACATCCGCGTGTGCATTAAAGCGTGCTACCGGCAAGGTGTTTACGCTCCGCCTCGCGACGTCGATGATGCTAATTCCCATCGTTCCCTGATCACCCTGCTGGGAATTGAAAAACAAAACAAAAAAAAAATAGTATCTAATCAAGGAGGTGATCTTAACGCCGAGCGACAAAGAACGGCGAATCTCGGAGCGGCTGATTTATTTATGGCGTGGAAAGGAAATGGAAGGGTGGGGTGGATGGAGAGTCGCGGGTTTTGACACTAAACGGCGTCGACAGGGCCCAACAAGGCGGCCCGAGTGCGAGGCGCGACAAAAGGCGACGACGTCGGCGCGTGTGGATGTGACGGGTGTTTTGCTCGAAGTCGTCGGGATTTCAAAGTCGACCTCCTGCGGTGCGCTGCGCCGCGCCAAGTGCTGATGTGGACTTAATGTATGGAAAGGCCAAACAGCCCCAAAATACAAATGTCAATCAAAAACAAGCCAGATAGCAGGTAAAAGGCTTCTTGACGAGGGATGTTCAATACTACGTTTTTTTTTTTTCCGCCCAGACCGATACCAGTACGAGTAATCGGCGATACCGATACACTCGTAGTTTTGATGCATACAATTTAAATGAGCACAATGGCAAGTAACTGTCAACAAAGATCTTTCTTTCTCTCTCTTTTATTCGCCAGGGTAGCGCCAACTACTGGCAAGGAGGATTTACTCAATATCAGATCTTTTTTTTTTTTTTTTTTGTCTTAAGTATCGGTGGCTGGTCATCGGCAGCCTTCACAAGCGCCCGATACCTTGAAATAAGTCTGCTATCGGTACTTGCCCATCCGTAGTTCTTGTTTTTCTTCGAGATGGACCCCATGGCCGACTTAGGGCCAGAATCAGGGTACGCCCTGGACTGGTCAACAGCCAATCACAGGGCACATCTTGCCACAAGAATCATTGGAACTTTGACATAGGGGGAATAATTGCTGAAAAAGTGAAGAAAGTGAGTACTGAATTCAATTCAAAAAGTAAAGCAGGCCTACAATGACTTTGAAAATAGCAGGTGTAATTACTTGTAATAATATCTTGCTTTTGACGTCAGCAGCCAGCGGGAGAAGGAGAGGGCAAGTCACTACCTGCTTGACGGGCCCGGTTTCCGCCGCTTGGCGCCGTGGCAAGAACAACAAATCATTCGGATGCTTTCAGGGGCGAGAAAATAACTGGACTACCGACAGAGGGAAATTGTTCACGGCCAAGCGCACGCGTTAACAGAGTCGGTGCGGGCATCTCTGATCTGCCCTCACCACCATTAGCTAATGAGCTGATGCGGAGAGGTTTGCCAGATCGCAGCTTGTCTGCCATAGCGGGCAGACGGAGGCGGGACCAGCCAGGACTGACGCTTCTATCGGAGCCCGTGAGAGGCCAACGTCAGGATGCTACATTACTGAAAGGCAGGGGTTCGCAAACCGAGACAGACGAGAATATTTGACATAAACCAAATGCCAATGAAACAACCACGTGCACATCGAAATGCCATGGGAATTATTTGTAGGTTGAACAGTTCAACCTAAATATTCATGCCCTGTTTAATAGCAACTTCATCAAATTCAGTTGAATTCCATTCGATATTGCTAATGCCGTCATTGCTAATTAGGACTGCAGCAATCCAACATTTCTTAAAATCTAAAATCGATCAACAACAAGAGAAATGTGCACGTGAGGTGCAGGTATTAATGTTGTCCGCTCGGGGTCGCCATGCTCACGTTCCACATTATCACATTATCTGTGACTTTAAAAGGCGGAGCCTGGCCTGGTGAGTGATGTGGGAGTCAGCTCCTGGGAATGTAGAGTTGTATGTATAGATGCCACAAGATGGCGGCAAAGCACCTTCTTTTTCTATTCGACAAGGCTATGGCCTGACCGAATGGAGCTCCACGCCTCAATTCAACATAGTTTATTGGCACCAAGATGGCGGCCAAGCAATATGTTGCTATTATTTCCAAAAATTCTGCTGATTCATGGATGCCAAACTGCAAATATTTGGTGGTTAACTGTACATACAGCATTTTATGTACATTTCTTTCAGTGTTTGCAATTGGTTTGAAAAAAGTGTGTTTTCAATACATTCAAATGTGTTCAAAGTTTGAGGGAGGGTAAAAATGCGAGCGGGCCTGAAATGTACCCATTTACAGCACCGTAGTTAACCAATTTGTACACTTAAATGGAAGTTGGGAATGTTACAAAGTTATCTGCATATTATTTTGTGGACCCCCCCCAGCCCCCCAGGTTACAGCTGGCGAAGCACTGATTTAAAGCGATGATCACGGTGGGATATTTTTTGATACTCCGGCAGCTTCTCATTGTCTGCGTGTTGAAGCGCAGCGCGGGGGCTGAGGCAGCAGCGCCACATGGGAGAATATTCTATTTTAACCAGTTTAGCCTGCTCGCAATTACACATTACGGCCCCGCAGCATTCGTGGGGGGGAATTTGAAAGCATTTGTTTGGTGAAAGTTCCTCCCCCGAGGACACCCACACCCCCCCGCCCCCCGACCGTCTTGCAATCTATAAACGCACTCGCTCACACACACACACAGGCACGCACGCGCTGTATCTCTAATTTGCTCCTTATCCATTTTTCCCTTAATCATCACTCTTCGTGGAGCTTCCCCTCGTCGTGCCTGCAGGCCCGCGCCGTCTTGAGGATCGTCGAGGAAGCGCGCAGGACGGGTGGGTTTCCGGGCGGCTCGGGTTTGCGTGGCCTTGCTAGAAAATGTCACACTGGGAAATAATTGCCCTGACACAGAGGGCGTAAAAGTGACACACTGGTGGATTTGTATTGGGGGGAGAAAAAGACGTGGCGTGACAACCACGGAAACTGGAAAAGTGAGGCGGACTGAAGTCATTGTGTTGAACATTGAGACTGTAGGAGTTCAACGTCAACTGCATCAAGCATCTCGACTCAGCTTTCCGTCAAAACCAATAGAGTTCGTGCCAGTGGCGTGCAAAAGGGGGGGCGGAGCGGGGACCGGCCCTGGGCTCCCAATTTAGCCGCGGCATCCCCCCATTGACGAAGACATTTCAGTATTTCCCCATTTATTTATTCTTTTCATACTTCATTGTTATTTTATTGATTGATCATTATTTCAGAATTATAATATTTCAAATACTGTAAAGAGTAATAACGCCACAACACCGATGGTGTTTTGCATTGTTCGCTAGCATTTAGCTCAAGGCAACGCTTAGTGGTTGTTTTCTTTGTTTTGATTTTCGTACCTCAGGGCGCCGCTGTCCATATTTTCACTGGTAGATGGGTAACAATCCACATATTGTATGTTTGCAAATTTACACGAAGCGATTCCAAGCATCCCGAATGACGTAGTGTATCTTTCACAATCGATAGGTCCTGTCTTTGCCATATAAAAGCATCATCAATGGGAGTATTTCTCTCTATTTTTCAGTGGTCGCGAGGCGACAATCGTCACGCGCACATTTGAACTGGAGGTGGAGCCGGCTCAAGCGTCACATCTCTCTTTTGAAAATCAGTAGGGTTCCTGCTTTGACAATGCAAATGAATGCGCAGCGAGCGCGTTTGTACTTTAGCGGTTTCATCACACAAAATCAGAGCGACTTCTTCAAAAGGAGCTCAGGTGAGGCTTTGGCAGGCGGGGTCCTCGCAGTCTTTTCAGGCATTCATTATTTAGCCCGTCTAAAAATACATCAGAGGCCGCTTTTTTTCTTTCGAAAGCCCGAGTCGCTCGGTGTCATCTTCGCTGCGGTTTGATCACACACTAGATGTGGCTTTCATTCGCGGCGTACCTGTAAAACAAAATACTGTTTATTGTTTGATTTTGGCTATTTGCAGACAGGCGGCGGACAGGACACCTCGCAGGCTCGTGATTCAAGGCGGCGTCCGTGGAATCAAACATCCGGCGGGTCACAGATTGGACAGCGCTGGTGGTTAATTGCATCAGGGCGAGAAGATGTCAACTTCATTACTTCTGCCGCCGCAAATGAAGCCTCGACAATCTATTAGACGTGCGTTGCGGTGGTGTTGGGGGGTGGGGGGATCCGGACCCCTGTCACTAACAAGGGCAGCGCGCTAAATCTGAGCGTCACACTCACTAAATGATGCTGAAGGGTACCAAAGAGGCACATGTGATCTTTTATAAGAGCATTAAGCGTTTTGTCTTTATTTTACTGATTTAATGTGTGAGGCCCAACCAATATCCTTTTTTTTTTTGAGGCCAAAACTGATTGCGATATTTGGCAGGATAGATTCCGATCACAGACTAATCGGCCGATTAATTGAAACAATATAATGAATAAGATAACTTCTTTTTTTGACAATAAAAATATGAATTACAGGCAGAACATTTGACGGTTTTAATATACGTTTTCCGATAGTATTTGTTTAACTTCACGACAGAGAAGAAGAAAAAATCTGTAAAAATCGTCCAGTCATCATCTCATGTATGCAGAGCATGCTTCTGTCAAAGAGTGCTGACCATTTCACCATCCCCCCCCGCCTTTTTTGAACAGTCTTGCGCGTAATGGAGCGTGCGTGTGCGAGTGCGTGTGGCGGATCAGGAAAGGCACGCTGGGAGTAGCGTACCAAAGGCGGAGGGCCTCCGTCTTAAATCAACAGCAGCCCGAGAATCCAGTTGAGATGCGCGACAGACAACCTTCTATTCATCTGGGCCCGCTTTTGCTGTAGCATGTGCGTGTGGGCACGCCAGTTCAGCCATCTACACACGCGCACACACGTCTACAAACAAACACATACACACACATGCGTCCTCCCAGCGTAAACACGCATTAAGAGCTGCGAGTAAGAAAAGAAATGGCTTCCCTTTTCAAAGGCATCGCTTGACTGAGCTCCTCTTTGACTGCAGGGCAAGTGCTTGGACACACACCAATACCTTCGCTTAAAAGTTCCCCGTGGCGATCCGCTTGCGTGTGTGTGTGTGTGTGTGTACACAATACACCCGTGCGCATCTATGAAAGAAAAAGGAGGACAGCCGGAGAAAAGAAAATCAAAGAGGGAGCCAGAGTGAACACGCTTCAGTGGGTCTGCGGCCTGCCACCTCACATCACCCCCCCCCCCCCCCCCCCCCTCCCCCGACACGTGAATGCACCACGGCCCAATAACAGCATGGAGGTCCTGAATGCACCCCATGAACACCACGGCATTGTGTACACTTGGACTGTCTGATATGATTCAGTCAGTAATCATAAATGGGTCAGTTTCTCCTGTTGCTGATGATTGTTCTCTGTTTGACTAATAACACTTGATCATCCCTTTTCTAGTATTTCATACGACAAAATCAGTCAAATATGTATGATTATTGCTGAAATCGGATCGGACCGATATCGGTATGGGCCAAAACTCAAGGCGGATCGGAAGTGAAAAAGTTGGGTCGGGACATCCCTAAGCACAAGGTTCCTCGCTGACAACAGAGCATTAACATTTAATATAGTGGAGATGAACCAAATGAAGTTAAGTGAATGTCTTTGATATGCAGATTCTGTTTGCATCTCTCATCTTTGTTGAAAAGGGTTCTGAAAAAATCCAAGCGAGGCTGCTGGGAATCTTCCTGGGGTTTTTATGAGGGTGTCGAGGTGTAAAACGAATGTCTGCGAAATGAGGATCCGGGGGCGCGAAAGCAACACGAGGTGCGATCCGGGGCCGAGCGCGGCCACCTCGACACGACGACGGCAAAATTAGCTTTGTGCTGAAGGAGCCGTCTCTCCCGGGACACAAACGCCAAGACGTTCTATAGCTCGCTTACAGGCTTTAACATGTTCCGCCGGAGGGATTTAAACCGGTCGGAGGAGGAAGGCGCCGCTAACGCTGTGCCAGGAAACATCATCATCATCATCATCATCATCATCATGATTAAACACTCGAAGGCAATGTGGAGGCGAGGTGCGTGCTCAGACACGACGGTGAACTCGGCCGTTACCGATCAAAACGAATAACTGCCGAAACAAACGCGGCGGAACGCTCTGAACGACGGACGATTCGCAAAGTGGGCCAAGTCGGAATGGCATCTTGTCCGCCGTCGAAGTTAGCGACTAGCATAGCCGTCATTTGTGCTCAACTGTCGAGTGTTTCATCGATTTGACGTACTGAACATGACTTCGTAAGCTGCAGTAATATGAATCGTTTTTCCACAGTGGACATGGAATTTACACCTGTGAATATTGCTGTATTGTCTGTCTACATGCGTCGCAGCACCGGTCTTATTCAAACGTCAGTTGCTAAAAGGGTTCTAACTACCACATTTAATCCATCGAGCTTTTATGTACTTTTTTTTTTTTTTTTTTAAATAACTACCTTTACTACTATGTCAGCATAGTTTGCTGATTGCCTATGACACGTTACGACTTCAAAAGACCAATTCGGTACAAAGTTAGGTTATGTAGCCGCTAAAAGAATGGAACTCTGTCGTAAAGCGAGCACCGCTGTCATTGCCTCCCCTGGAACCAACGGACACACAGACCGTCACATACGCTAGATGCAATATGTACGGAAGGGTCTTCAAACACATGCGTGAACATCAGCAATTTGCCCAAAGACCAAAAGGAGTCCTGAAAGCTAATAGGGAGTGTCAGGTTTGAGTCCCGCAGGGGGCGACGCAACGCGGACGGCGTCACTCATCATCCATGTTGGGAAACACGTTCAAGGGAACTCATACGTGATGATATGGAGACACTTCCAGAGGACAAATATGGAGCTCCAGACCAAAGCTAATGGCCGGATGCAGAAGCCAGAACCCAGAAATAATGTCTAAAAGGACTAAAACGACTAAAATGATCTATTCGGCAGGGAGCGAAGCACCACCAAGGTGTGTCGGGTGTGGAAGACATGTTGGTGCAGCGTTGATGAATTGCTTTTTGTCGATTTAAATGTATGTCTTGGAGTTTCTTAGCCTTCAGGGACTTTATAGATCAGTGATCATCCAATGTGCCATGGGAGATTGTCCAATTTCACCTTTTCCCATGTCATTATTCACGACAAAGAAATGCATCTTTGTTCGTCCATCTGTAGTGACAGGCAGAACAATTAAATACTCTTCCACTGGATAGCAGAAGGTACAATGAGTCCATTTATCCATCTCTTCCCGTTCATACGAGGGGCGCACCCATCTGATACTACGAGACTACTGTACCAGCCTGTCATATACTAAACTATTCTGTTCATTCCTTGTTTATATGCGGCGTGTCGACAGCACACAGAGGAGAATATCAGGATTCACATCACAAAAGATAAACTAGCGATATCAGACACCGGCCGATAAAGACATGGCATATCACAATGTCAATAGAATATGAGAGGTAAAAATCTAATCTCATACTTGTCAGACTGCCCGAGACACAAACAAAGACATAACTGAAAAGGCTTCCAGCCGTCTGGGCGAAGCTGCAACTGGTCGGACTGCATTATTCTCCATCAGAATGCGGACGAGTTTTTGTTCGGCACAAAGCCAAAACTTCAAATCGGAACCCTCCCGAAACGGCAAAAACCTCTCTCGCGCTCACCAATCTGCTCTTCAGGCCAAGCGGGAATGGCGTCGTTACAGAAACTGTCATCAATACACACGTGCGCGCTTTAAAATGTGTTAGCATGTCCATGGCATTTACCATTGTTTGTTAGGATTAAGCTCCGCAGACATTCCTCAAGGCAAAGTTACGCGGTTGTTAACTAACCCGGCCAAAAGGTTAAAGCAGCAGCTGTTGCTTTGGCACGACTATAACAGTGTCTTAATGAGGTGAAAGTCAAGGTCTTTCCAGGTTACGAAGACAAAAAATATGCACAAACTTCGCCTAGAATACCGAGCACCGATAAAAACTCATGTTTCCCTTTTATTGGATCCTCGGTCGCGGCGAAGGTCTGTTCAACCGTAACGACAGGCGACACCGGCGAAAAGTGCTCCTAACACTTTGTCAACGCTGGAGCGCTTCCAAAATGACCATTAGAATAATTCTGCACGCACTCATTATCCGCGGGTGTTAGGCACGGAACCCTGTCGAGGACAGCGGAAATCCGCAAATACTTTATGCCACCCTTAAAAAGCTTTAGAATTGCCTATAGATGACACAAGGTGGCGACTAAGCACTAGTTTTGGCGAGAGGAAGCTCCTCAACTCGCTTCCACATAGTTCCTTGCCACCAAGATGGCGACAAAGCACTAGTTTTGTCTAGAGGAAGCTCCTCAACTCGCTTCAACATAGTTCCTTGCCACCAAGATGGCCTAAAAGCCCTACTTTTGTCTCAATGAAGCTCCTCAACTCACTTCAACATGGCTCCTTGGCGACAAGATGCCACAAGCTGGCGGCCTGAGCACAAAAACAGCAGGTAGTTGAGTTTTTCAGTGACGATGGGAGGACAGGTTCCCCCCCAAAAACTGAACTGTGAATATGCAAGCAGGATTTATGGTGGGATCCGATTCACATAGTAAGAAGTAATAAGAGGTTTTATCACTATTTTCAAAGATAAAACCTCTGTAAAAACACGACAATACTTGAGTACAGGCGAGTTGGGAGGTCAGAAATCGCCGCTTTGCGCTTATTAAATGTATGCTGGTTCATCAGTGACTATTAAGCAAAAATATTTATAATGATAAATGAGAGACAAAGCAAAACAAATCTTGGCCGGTGACGTCGTACGAGACGCGGACGCGCGTCCTTGAAGCATGCCGGGAATTTGACTGCATCGTGAAACGATATTGGCCAGCCACTTTGAACGAAACGGCCTGACGCAGCTGACGTATGTTGTCTGCAATAATCAAGGTCCTCTCCCAACGTGTGACGTCAAGCGCCGAAGGGCGAGCGTTACGTCGACTCTCTATTTGGGCTACTTAGAGACATTTATATTTAATGCAGCGCAGTAACACAATTATAAAATGAAAGTGCATGAATAAGTTTGTAAATGTATCAATTCCTTGGCCAAATACAGTCATGACAGCAGGGGGGGGACTTTGTTTTGCTGGTATTTACGTCCACATACAGTATATGATATATGCATATTTAATACAGAACAGTCATGAAGTTGCACAATGACGACAGCGGTGGCTTTGTTTAAGAGGTATTTATATACAGATTACCTATTTATATTATAGACCAAGCAGTGATTTGAAAAATTTAAAAATGAACGTGTATGAATAATGAAGAGAGTGCAAAGCATTTATTTGAGAGGAAGCCATACTATAAAGCCTTTATAAATGACTACCTTGCTCAATACGCAGACGAGATGCGTTACAGGCTCAGAAAAAATTCTAAAAAAATAAAAGGGCTTCACGAGCTGATTTCTGAACGTGCAAACAAAGGGCGCCGACGTCAAGTCACGCAAGGCGCTAAATGAGGAGCTCATATTTTTAATTTGCCCAAAGTCGCTGTAATTCCTGGCATCTCGAGCGAGACCGAAAAGCGCTTCAGGCCGAGACGCTGCACGGGAGAACCCTGACGTCACGCTGTTTATTCAGAGAACCAGTGGCAGTCAATTACAATGAAATGGACAATGAAATTTGGGACACAAAGTTGCGCACACATTTGGGACACACTTGATTGCTCTGTAAAGTTGTCGACATCGTGCACAGGTGCGCTGCATTTGTGTTTGGTGTCGGTGCGCCACATACACGCAGTGTAGCGTATGAAGCGCTGCCCCCACAAGTGAAAACACTTTTTTATTGTCTTTAAAGAAGCTCCCCCCCCCCCACACACACACACTCTCTGGGCTCCACATCTGTCGCTAGAAGCAGCTGGCCTCGTCGCAAGCCCTTAGCTCCCCTGTGGTTGTCATGGTAACAAAGGCCGTACTCTGCATTGGTTCCATAGTAGAGGAGGCAGGGTAAGATGTCGATTCATTAAAAAGTTTTCGGGAAGCTTGAATAATGGCGTGGAAAGTGTTTTGTAAATCATCCTTGGGGTCAGTATGATAAATTAAATTGAAAAAATAAATGCTGGTAAATTAATGGTCACCAGCCAATTGCAAGGCACATATATAGTTGACTTGCCTGCAACCACATGTACCTCAAACTTCCCTCACAAGTCAAAGCAAAAAAATGTAAATAAATATATAAATAAGTAAAAGTTGGGTCACTCGTATCTCAAGGCACCACTGCAATTCCAATAATTAGTTGTATTTTCTATGTCGTGTGAATGAAAATGAACACGGGTCTTGCTCATTTAAAGGCAAGAGAATTCCCAGGATGCATTGCAGGTCCCCTCTGTTCTCGTTCTCGTTCGCAGGAATGTGGTCACCCAAACGGACAGTTACGCAAGGGCGTTAACGAGCGCCGCGCGTCCGTCCATCTGCTCGACCCTTCGTCAGCCTGTAATCAGATTAGGATTAGGTTTCATTGTGGTGGCCTTATGGTAAGCACGTCTGCCTCGCAGTTCTGAAGTTCGAGGTTTGAATCTCCGCCCCAACGTTCCTGTGTGGAGTTTGCAAGATCTCCCTGTGACTCTCCCACATTCCAAAATCATGCACGTTGTCCATAGGAGCGAATGTGAGCGAGAATGCTTGTTTGTCTCTATGTGCCCTGCTATCGGCTGACTGGTTTTGTTCACACTCAAAGCTTGGGCTGCGTGAACCGTGTTCTTCTGCCATCTCGGCTCGGCCAATTACATCGGGATGACAAGACTCTCGACGAGCAGATAACCTGGAGACACTCGCGGCCTCGGGCACGTCACCAGATGAAGAAGCCCTCCACACGACGCCCACCGCAGTCGGGTCTGATGTCTCATTGACATTCAGCCGCACGCCTGCAGCAGGCGGCCAACGCGAAAGCTATTAAGATTCCGCCAAAGCCGGCCGTTCCCCTGCCGCCGAACGTGCGGACGAGGAGGAATAGGCTGCGGATTGTGGAGTACCGGCTGATGAAAATTAGCCGTTGAGCTCTGAGGTCAAACTAATATATGCTGAAATTACGCCAAAATCAGCTTTTTAACAGATTTATCTGAACTTTTTTTTTTTTTTGTCAGATCAAGAACCTTCTTCGTTTTTAACTGTATCGGACAAACTCATTTCTGACCTATAATGATAAATTATTATATGCTGTAATGTTTCACGTTTCAGCAGATTTGCATCAAACGTGAAGCCATCACTTGTTGTCAGCGCAAGCGCTGATTGGTTATTAATTGCATCCGGCACAAGCTGATTTCTGAGCTCAAATGGTCAATTATTATAAGTTTAAATGCAGAAATGTTCAATACATTAGCATCAAACTTGAAGCTTTGAAATGCTGCTGTCAGAGTAAGCGCTGATTGGTTTTTAATTGTATCCGGCACATGCTGATTTCTGAGCTCAAATGGTCAATTATCATACAACACCAATTCCAATAACGTTGTGTTAAACAAACAAAAACAGAATACAATCATTTGCAAATCATGTTCAACCTATATTTAATTGAATACACTACAAAGACAAGATATTTCATGTTCAAACTGATAAATTTTATTGTTTTTAGCAAATAATCATTAACTTTGAATTTTATGGCGACAACACGTTCCCAAAAAGTTGGGACAGGGTCATGTTTACACCTTTTCTTTTAAAAACATTCAATAAACAACATTTCTTAACAACATTCAATAAAAGTCTGAGGACACTGATTGTTGAAGCTTTGTAGGTGGAATTCTTTCCCATTCTTGCTTGATGTATAGCTTCAGCTGTTCAACAGTCCGGGGTCTCTGTTGTTGTATTTTACGCTTCATAATACACCACACATTTTCAATGGGAGACGGGTCTGGACTCCAGGCAGGCCAGTCTAGTACACGCACTCTTTTACTACGAAGCCACGCTGTTGTAACACATGCAGAATGTGGTTTGGCATTGTCTTGCTGAAATAAGCGGGGCGTCCATGAAAAAGACGTACGTACCTTTCAGCATTAATGGTGCCTTCACAGATGTGTAAGTTAGCCATGCCATTGGCACTAACACAGCCCCATAACATCACAGATACTGGCTTTTGAACTTTGCGTCCATAACAGTCCGGATGGTTCTTTTCCTCATTGGCCCAGAGGACACGACGTCCAGAATTTCCAAAAACAATTTGAAATGTGGATTTGTTGGACCACATAGCACTTTTCCACTTTCCATCATTCCATATTAGATGAGCCGGATCCGGCCCAGAGAAGCCGGCGGCGTTTCTGCATGTTGTTGATAAATGGCTTTTGATTTACATAGTAGAGTTTCAAATTGCACTTACGGATGTAGCGCCGAACTTTATTTACTGACATTGGTTTTCTGAAGTGTTCCTGAGCCCATGTGGTGATATACTTTACACATTGGTTGTCGGTTTTTGATGCAGTGCCGCCTGAGGGATCGAAGGTCACGGGCATTCAATGTTGGTTTTCGGCCTTGCTGCTTACGTGCAGTGATTTCTCCAGATTCTCTGAACCTTTTGATGATATTATGGACCGTAGATGATGAAATCCCTAAATTCCTTGCAATTGTACGTTGAGGAACGTTGTCCTTAAACTGTTTGACTGTTTTCTCACGCGCTTGTTCACAAAGAGGTGAACCTCGCCCCATCTTTGCTTGTGAATGACTGAGCAATTCAGGGAAGCAATCGTGGCACCCACCTGTACCCAATTGGCCTGTTCACCTGTGGGATGTTTGATGAGCATTCCTCAACTTTCTCCGTCTTTTTTGCCACCTGCCTGTCCCAGCTTTTTTGGAACGTGTTGCAGCCATAAAATTCTAAGTTAATAATTATTTGCTAAAAACAATAAGGTTTGTCAGTTTGAACATTCAATATCTTGTCTTTGAGGTGTATTCAATTCAATACAGGTTGAACATGATTTGCCAATCATTGTATTCTGTTTTTATTTATGTTTAACACAATGTCCCAACTTCATCGGAATTGGGGTTGTACATTTAAATGCTTAAATTTTAAATACATTAGCATCAAACTTGAAGCTGTGAAGTGCTGCTGTCAGAGCAAGCACTGATTGGTTTTTAATCGTATCCGGCACAAGCTGATTTCTGAGCTCTAATGGTAAATTATTATATGCTCAAATGCTTCACTTTTAAACAGATTTGAAACCAACTTGAAGCTGACAAATGTTGATATCAGAGAAAGGACCGATTGATTTGTAATTGTTTCTGGCACAAGCTTGCTGTGGTCTCTGAGGTCTAAGGGAAATCAAATGTGTCAATTTTCAACAGCTTTGCTTTAAACTTGACACCATCAACTGTTGTGGGAGCAAAAAGTCAACTGAATTTTAATTGTATCCGGTACAAGATGTTGGCTTTCCAAAACCAGCTTTCAACAGAATTGCATCAAACTTAAAGCCATCAACCGTTTTTGTGAATTGTGTTTGGCACAAGCTGGCCAGGATTTCTGAGGTCAGAGGTTAAATTCGTACATATATACTAAAATTTCACAATTTCAAAACGCTTTCCCTCAAACTTGAGGTCTACTGAAGTTTAACTGTATACAGCGCAAATTGGCTGCCAGATTCTGGACTGAGAGCTTCACTATTTCGGTGACTCTTGCCGCAGGAGTTTCGGCTGTTGAAAATTGGCCATCTCGAGTTTGCAAATCACAGCTGGTCCCATCAGGCCATCCTTAGCTCCTCTCGGCCATCAGAAAAACCGCAGCGTGCCCGCTTCGTGATGAGCCACATCACAGAAAGAACCCCCCCCCCACCACCACCGCCGCCGCCGCCCCCAACCCCTTGCCCAGAATGCTAAGCTGCTTGCTAATCACCTTTCGTGCGGACAGTCTAATTCAGAAGTCAAGGCCCATTACCTGTGAGCGGTCCAGAGGTGACCCGGGCTGCTATCTTGCAGCGATAAACAGCATTTGGAGGATAATGCACATCTGGATGGCTCACAAAATGGCCGAGAGGCGCATCAGCCAAATTGGCAGTCATTACAGTGGGCGAAGGGGGACTGGGTGGGTGGCAGGTTTTGCGGGGGGGGGGTGGCGCTGGAGCATGTAGCAATCAGCTCTGCATATAGATAACGTCCTTGACGATAGCGCCGGTCAGTCAAACGCCGCCTCTTGGAATTAGTATTTTCAAATGTCGCAATTTTAAACATATTTGCTTCAGACTTGAAACCGTCAACAACTCTCATTGCAGAAAGAACCGTGCTGTTTTTTTTAATTGTAGCCGGCGCAAGCTACCCGTGATCTCTAAGGTCTATGGTATATTTAGTATATGCTCAAAAGTCTACATTTTCAACAGAATTGTAGTGTATTTGAAGCTCTCGGTGGATTTTGTCAAAGCAAGAACCATATTGATTTTTAATTGTATCTGGCACATGTTGGCTTTAATCTCTGAGGATGCAAATAAATGGCTAGTTTTCAAGAGCTTTGCATCAAATTTGATGCCATTGACTGTTGTCAGGGCAAGAACCCTACTGAATTTAAACTGCAACCGGCACAAGTTGGTTGTGATCTCTGAGGTCTAAGGTCTAAATCAGTGCTGAAATGTTCCAATTTCCAACATATTTGCTTCAAACCCAATTGACTTTTTAAATGTATCCGGTACAAACCTTCTATGTCGTCGGCTCTCCAAAATCGGCTTTCAACATATTTTAATCAAACTTGATAGTGTCTTTGGCAGAGCAAGAACCCTATCGATTTTGAAATTATATCCGGCACAAGCTGGCTCTCATCTCTTAAATCAAATTAGTATATGTCTAAATGTGTTGACAAAATTAGCTTTCATCAAAATTGAAGCCATCAACTTTTGTTATCAGAGCAAAAGTCCTATTGGTTTTTAACAGACTGGCACGCAAGCTGAGCGTGATCTAGCCATCGAGCGTGGTCAAACATTCAATTCATACATGCTCAAATGTTTTATCTCAGATTTTTCTTTTTTGAATTGTATTTTCTTTGTTTATTTTAATTGTATCCTGCACAAGCTGGCTGTGATTCCTGACATCAAATTAGTATACATTAAAATAGCTCTCCAAGAACAGCTTTAAATAGATTTGCATCAAACTTGACGCCATCAGCTGTTCTTGTCTGTTGTCTTGTCTGAGCAAGAACCCTATTTTATTTTAATTGTATCCTGCTGAGATTTAAGGTTAATCGAGTCCAGTATGCTCAAATGTAAAAAAAGAAAAAAGAAAAAAAAGAAAATCAACAACTGTGAAGCCCCTTTGAAGCTCTTAACTGTTTTTGTCAGAGCGAGAAGCCTATTGAATTTTAATTGTGTCCAGCACAAGCTGGCTATGATCGCAGAGACCAAATTAGTATACGTTTAAATGTGTCTCCAAAATGAGTTTTCACCTGATTTGCACAAAACTTTAACCTGTCCAATTTTTGTCATCAGAGCATGCACGCGTTTGAATTTTAGTGCATCCAAAAATGAATAGGATTTTTATATATAGAAATATATTTTTTTTTTTTTATTGTAAACAAATCCGGCACAATCAAGTCAAATTAGTACACATTCAAACGGCTCAACAAACTAGTCGTCGTCAGCTGTTCTCCTCAGCACCCTATTGATTTTGAATGACATACAATACATCATCTGTTTGGACAAAATTAGAATTTGTAAGCAAGGTCGCAGTCAAGTAAATGTTTGTTTTGGATTACGGTGACCAGCCAGCATTCAGAGGAGCGTGCTGGGTGGGGGGGGGGGGGGGGGGTTCAGTGTTTCACTGTGGGGGGAGCACCTACAGGGAGAGGCTCATTAACCCCAGTTTTGAGTCCTGATGCTTGGATTGGATAGAAGGACTTGTTTAGGAACAAGCAGCCATCTTGATCTTGTCGCAACAATTGCTCTGCAGACAATCTTAACATCTGACCGGGGAAACGGACACATTTGAGACGCAGCGCCGTAGCCCAAATCAATGGTAATGATGATCAATAGTCATAATTCTCATGTTAACATCGACTATCACGAATAACGGCACGATGTCAAAGCAAGAACCCTGTTCATTTTCAGTCTTTAAAACTTAGCCAATGTGTGTTACTGCTTTTCATGATACAATAAAACATATATAGTTAACATGTATATTCTTTTGGCAAAAAGGTCAATACATTTTTTTATTGTTTTTGTCTGCCATTATGGAATAATAAGTAATATATTGACCTTAAAATAACATTGGAAATCACTTTTAAAGTACTGACTGGTTCTAGGGAGAATGTTCAACAAGTTTAGATGTCTTGTCACACGATAGTGGACCAGCCTGAACACGTTTTTGTTGTTGTTGTGCTAGCATTAGCTTCCGCGCAAGCTTACAGACTTACAGCTTACAGTGCTTGTACAGCAGTGGCTTTTTGCATAAATGTGCTATTTTTCCAATAAGAGCCATTCAAACTTAACTTATATAACAAAAACACATTTCACGTGCATAGTGCACATATATAATTTTCTTTTAATTCAGCGAAAGAAAGTCTGAGTCACTGATAAGTCATTATTTACCTTCAAAGGACAACTTTGAAAGTGCATTGACTGGTAATATAGAAAATGTGCGCATCCCTTCTGTTGTCACGCCAACCCTGGATCACCTACTTTTGGGGTCTATTTAAACCTATTAGTGGACCAGCCTGGACACCCGTTGTGTTTTTTGGCGCATATACTCCATTGTTCTCTGAAAACTTTTTTTCTGTTTTTGTGCTTAGGCTACAGCAAAAAATTGTTACTTTTGCACCATCGCGGTGCCAAGGAACTATGTTGAAGTGAATTGAGAAATTTCAGCTCGAAAACAAGTAGTGCTTTACCGCCATCTTGGTGCCAAGGAACTGTGTTGAGGTGAATTGAGGAGCTTCATTTCATCGAAAGTAGTGCTTTGCTGTTATCTTGGTGCCAAGGAACTGTGTCGAAGTGAATTGAGGCGCTCCATTTACACAAAAGTAGTGCTTTGCTGCCATCTCGGTACCAAGAAACTACATTGAAGTGAATTGAGGAGCTTCACTCTGACAAAAAGTCGTGATTTGCTGGCATCAGGTGGCATCTTGGTGCCAAGGAAGCATGTTGAAGTGAGTGGAGGAGCTTCATTGGGTGTTAATTACATGCAGATTTTCGTTGTTCACAAATAGCAAGGGAACACTAGCGACTATTTACACATACCAGTGGGCCAGCCTGGACACTATTCGTGTTATGCCAGCATTAGCAGCAGTTGCTAATGCACCAAAATAATGTGGCTGCCAAACACCCCGACGATCTAGGCATCTTTCATTAATGTTACTAATGTAGTCAGACATGAATTAAGGACACAATTATGTTTGATCCATGGACACGCTGGACAGAGCGTGTGTTGTTGTGTGCGTGTGTGTCGTAGCGCGCTCGACTCAAAGCCTGACAGCTTCCTGCAGGCTCACTGGGGGAAAAGCTCGATGAGCAGAGCCACGGAGGACGAGCGGGCTGCTAATCAACAACGTGCCTTGAAAGCAACCTCGGTGGCGGCAAAGAAAGGTCAGATGTTCCACAGAGCGCTTTGCAGGAAAATACGACAACAAACATTTGGAAATCTTTGTGTCTCGTCGCGATAACAGCGACGTCAAAGATGCTTGTTTGTTATGGTAGCTTTTAAATGATGCAACACAATAAATAGGCATTAAGGGGGTGCAAGAGGGCTCGTAAAACGGGGTACACGCACACCCGCTAATACCTTAATAATGAAGTTCCAGGGCCACTCTCAACTTCAGTGGTGCCTTTGACATGAGTTGAATTGGTTCCGTGACCACTTGTATCTCAAATCATCTTTCCCAATTGAAATCTAGCCTCCCCCAATCAACAAAAATAAACTTTTTTAACGAGACAAGTTTTTTTTGATAACCTTTATCTATCCAGCGAACACAATTGAGAACAGTTTCTCATTTAAAGCAGACTGCAGACAGCAGAGCAAAACAAGGCCAAATAAAAGCAAGTACAAAAAAGCACCAATACAACTGCACTACGTGATGTTTACAAAACATCAAAACAACATGAAACATAAAACAATACAATAGCCCCAATGTAATACTTTCATTCCTGTGACCTGAGCACAAAAATAGGGAATTGGTGGGTTTTTCAGCAAACAAATGGGTTCCAAAAAAATCCACAAATAGATGAATTCACAAATATGCTGGGATTCACTTTATTTCCTAACCAAAATCACCTAACCTGACCTTGACAAATGGTTAGAATTTAGTTCTTACTTTTGAATAGCTTCTATACAAATAGTTGGGTCTCTGGAACACCTGACCACCAATCAAGTGTGACATTAAACTCCATCTTTTATCATGTGCCCCTTTCTGAAAATGTGTCTGTGAGCGACCTGTTGTGCACTCCCGCCCCACTGTGATGTAACAGTAGGGCTAATTTACATATAACCTGCCCCCACTCCACTCGTGACATCATCATTTAGTCTGGGTGAAGAGAACCGTTTCAAATGCCTGACACCCCTCCAAAGCTATGTTTTGGGTTTTTTTTTTGTTTCCAATTTTTGCAGCCGATTGCCATCAAGAGGCCCCTCAGCGATACGAGAGGTGCATTCGTGAGAATAATTCCCACTAGCTGTTGCCGTTTGATAACGGTCGTCTACCGGCTGGAAAATATTCCGCCGGGGGAAAGTTGGCGTGCAATGGAGAGTGGCTGACAAACTGCGAATCGATAGCTCAACAAAGTGTGACTGCATTAAAACACGATAGTGCGATTTGGCCTCCAGATTAACGACGGCGCCATCTTTCAAATGAAAGGCTCTCATCATCATCATCGCCGCGGCAGTTATCAACGCTTAAGCTCAATGAGCATAAACACGCTGCGCTGTGAGATGATTAAACTCGCCCCAAAATAATAATAAATAAATACATAAATAAATAATAATGGACCATCTGCTTCGTTGTTATTCACTGTGCCGGGAACATTTGCGCCGGATGGTTTTGGGATTTCAAAGTAGCAATGTCAATTGTCGTCAAGATCGGTTGATTGGTGGAGAACGAGTTAAAAATATTTGCACTTTCACGAATCGACACGAAATTGGTTGCACGCATCTATCACAGCAGGACGCACGAAAAAGTCTCAAGAACCCATACCCGGAAACGAACAGGAAGTCAGCCTTTTTGGTTTGAGGCAGCCATTTTGGGTGAATGCCAGGGCTTGTACTGTACTTTGACGATTTCCTCCTTGGGAATTCATCCAAATGCGCCCCGATCAGAAGCAGGTATCCTAGACAGGTGGGCGAAGCTAAAATTACCAGCTATTTTTTGTCGATGCCATCTAATGTTAACCAACTATGGTGTCGAAGTTTGGTGGGTTTTTTTTCTTCTTCGAGGGTTAGCCATGAAAAAGGGATGGCGAAGGAGCGTTGTTATATTTTCAGAAGCAGCTTGTGTTCGATTGTTCAAATGCAGTGGTAGCAGCAGATGCTACAATTTTCTGTCAATTTCAAATTCAATTCCCAAACTTTGGGCTTCTGGCAAATTTTTAAACATTCCAAAACGTTGGGAATCGTGTACATTTATGGGAATGGACGGTAATTTAATGGAAAGGGATCACATTAGAGCAAAAATGGAAACATTTTGTATTGTCATAAGCAAATCGACAACAAGTTTGATTAATCGTTCTCGGTTGTTGTTTTTTTAATCGAGGGGTGGAAATTAAGTGGAATTAAAGTGTTTGTTTTTTTTTACTATCGCATTCATCGATTAAGCTGCCAATTCTTTTTTTCAGATTCATCGATTATTAAAATAATTGTTACTTTCAGCCCTAAAACACAAAAAGAAATTGGACCAAGCGACATCTCATAAATGAAAAAAACTGGTAAATTGGGGCACTTGTCAGTCAAGGTATAACTGTCCTTGCATTCATTTATTTTTGTTAGTAAGGATTACATAAAAAGATATTTCCCCCAAATATCATTAAGTTCCCTCTTAAGAGGCAACCTTCAATTTGGTAAATTCCTGGTTTAGTTCCAAGAATCCGTTAATTCCCATGGAAAGTTTCCAACTTTGAAAATTCCCGTCATTTTGCAACCCTCGTAGCAACTCGGCCGCACTGAGTAATGAACACTCAGCAACCTTTTTTTTTTTTCTTTTTTTTTTGTGTGCGTGAGTCTCAGCTAGATGCAACAGCCGAAATAGACTCCAGCAGCCTAGATCTTTAAATAGAGGCGTCACTCCTCCCGACTCAATCAAAAGGTAGCAGAGAGAGATACGAGGCCCGGCCGCCGTGCCGCGTCTCGGCGAGAACGTCTTCATCGTCAAGCGCGGCGCGGCCTCTGGAGGATTGGGCGCGCGCCGACGACAAGTGCCGCGTGCGGCTTCTGTTCGGAGGCTAGCTTCCTCGGCGAAGAACATCTGGTGGTGACACCCGGAGTGCAAGTCTGCCGTCGCTCGTCACGAGTCGCCGCCGAGTCGTCACAACAGCTGATCCGGCGACTCCATCGGAGTGGAGAACATCCACTCGCCGGTTCAATTATGCAGGAGGTGTGAATAAAATATGAGGGCGGCAAGCAGGAATGTATATACGATGCGGACGCTCGCGCGGGCGTGCAGGGACCAGGCCGCCGCCATCTACACGCCGGCCGTCCGTCCGTCCATCCATCCATCCATTATCTGAGCCGCTTCTCCTCACGCGGGTGGCAGGCATGCCGGAGCCTGTCCCAGCTGTCATTGGGCAGGAGGCGGGGCACACCCTGAACTGGTTGCCAGCCAATCGCAGGGCACATAGGAACAAACAACCATTCGCACTCACAGTCACGCCTACGGGCAATTTAGAGTCAATTCTAAAGATTTCCCTATGAGGAGACGCATAGTATTTCCTGCCATGGAAAATTGAACATCCTAATCATCAGCAGGTTGGTGACAAGCCAGTGGAATGTGGTTCCCTGGGGTAAAGAATTTAGCATGCTAATATGTTTGCATCCTCTTGACTTGGGTATATTGGGAGTGGTGTTTTCTTCCGTTGGATTCACTGTCAATAGTTTTCAAGTGCATTTGAATGTGAGGAGATTTAGCGCTGAACCTCAGACATTGTTGACGGAAGCGTGTACGTATATACATTTCTCGCGGAATAAATATTTTGCCGTAGGAAGGCACACATTCTTTCGTCGTCATGAGCCATAATACTCATCAGCAGATTGTTGGAAAGATATTCGAATGAGGTTCCCCAAGCTAGGGAAATTAGCGCATAAGTACGTTTGCGTCCTCTCAAGTTTGGTACCTTAGCAGAAGGTGTTTTCTTCTGTTGGACACGTGGAATTCAGCCATTCAGCTCAGCGGGTGAATTGTCATTGGAATGAGGTTCCCTGGGCTTACTTTATCATCGTGGTTGTTAATCAAAACTGGCTGACACGTTATCTTTGTCAGGGCAGACTTTTGGATACCGCTCTTGGATCTCATTCGACCGTGAATGGGTAGCTAACACCGAACGTGGTCATTCTGCACATTATCGCCCGAAAAGAGCCAAAATGCCTCATGTGAGCGTCATTTTAAAGATTCAAGAAGTCTTGCTCCCCCTTCATGCACTTTATTAATCATCCTCGGTTTAGTGGGCCAGTAAAGATGGCTGCTCGCAGCTCTGGGGAGCGTAAGCCACAAAATACACACGGTGTCAGGTCACGTGCGTGCCCGTTACTCCAAAAGAGCACACACACACACACACATATTCAGAGTAGGCGTGCGTAGCGCGGATGTGCAGCTGATCTCCAGGGAGCCCGACCCGGGTTGAGTTCTTGTGGGACTGAGCTGCTTGCCGTTTCCGGCGCATTCAGGATGGTATAATTTGCTCTTTTGAGACACAATTCCCGGATATAAGCAGCGAGCTGGACCATCTCTTTTAACTGTCCTGACGGTCGCACTGAAGGCACCCCCCCCCCCCCCCCCACCCCCCCACCTGACTCCATTAAGGCCCGGCCAGAGCGGCATCCCGCCTTATTATCTATCAGCGCTTGGAAGTCAGAGGTAGGCGGCATCACGCCGTGATGAGACAACAGGACGCAGGCGGCCTCGCCACTCCGCTGCATAAGTGCGCACAGGCTGAATAATGGAGGATGTAATTAGGCCTTGTTTCTATGCATGGGAGTGCACTTAGACTTGATGTCTCCAACCAGGCTGCTACGCCATTATTGCCATTATCAGCGTTCGATCCCCCTGAGAAAGTGATGCGAGACAACCCGCCAATTAGAGCAGTTAAGGGACACTACGGGCAACAACGCTGGCTTATACCAAAATAAAAGAAGACAACTTTTCAGAACATTTAAGCAAGCCTATGTCAATTTATTACAGATTCCAATCAATATCTTACGCATGTTAGGTTCAGGGAAGACTTCAATTGTTTTCAAAGCTTACGAGAATTTTTATTGCGTCCACTTCAAAATACTGTAGTACCGTGGAAAACTGAAAACCACGGCACATTGAAGGCATCACAACGCAGACACAACAAGGAGATTACACTTTACTCAAACGGAGACTGAGGGCAGCAAGAAAACGGGCCACTGCAGCCAAGTGGAGACTGTGGAGTACTGCAGTGGCCGGAGTCACACTGGATACATCATGAGACACGTGAACAAACAACAATGGGTCTCCTTTGTTGACTTCTGGCTGTTGGCCATAGTAAAGAGACCCCATTTTACTCATGAGGAGACTGAGGGCAGCAAGGAAAGGAGCCACTGCATTCAAATGGAGACAGCGGTGACAGCTAAACTACAAAAACCACACCGGATTGAACACATCAAGAGGGTGTATGTGGCTGTTGGCCATGGGAACGAGTCCAGATTTTAGTCAAAAGGAGACTGTGGGCAGCAAAAACACAGGTCACTGCATCCAAGTGCCGACTGAGGTGACTGAAAATACCACATCTCATTACACGCGTCACGATACACCCTGATAAACTACACTATGGCGTTCCTGTATTACTTGAAGTTTTTGGCCAAGCTAAGGAGACCATATTTTACTCAAGAGGAGACTGAGGGCAGCAAAATAACAGGTTACTGCAACCAAGTGGACACTGTGGTCACTGCTGGGGGGGGGGAAACTAAACCAAAAAACACCACATTGAACGCATCATGAGAGTGTTTGTGGCTGTTGGCCATGGTAAGGAGACCACAAAGAAACAGCGCCAGTGCAGCCAATTGGAGACTGAGGTACGGGGGAGGTCATATTTGTTGTGACAGTCTTCTTCTGTGATTCATCAAATCTACGTGTAGTATATGCATGTGTGACAAACCGTTTCATTCTTGACATCCTATTTCATCATGTTATCGGGTTACTGTATGTTGTTGTTGTTGTTGTTGTTGTTGTTGTGGCGTTTCCATTGATTTCAACGGGGAACGATGATTTGCGAATTCAACTCATTCAATCAAGGCACCAGGCTTTTTTCTGTCTTGAGAGAGTTGGATTTTTAAAAAAATTTACAATAAATCCCCCCAAAAAATAAAATAAGAAGAATTAAAAAAAGAAAAGAAGAGTGTAGTGTATAGAAGTGTAAGTGGTAAGTGGACTCACCGGGTTTGACCGTCTTCAAGCGAACAGGCTCCCGGAAGTGTCGTATGACGGCCAGCGTGTCCCGGTTGGTAAGTCCACTGACGGGCGTCCCGTTGACCTCCAGCAGCACGTCGCCGTAGTAGGGCAGCTTCCCGACGCGGCACACCAGCACGTCCAGCTTCATCTGGCCCAAGTGAGGGAACTGGCCCAGCTCGGCGCCCCCCAGCACCTCCACCACGGAGCCGAAGTCGCCCAGGTTGCCCCACGACACCGCGCACTCCACCACCTTACCGGACCAGTGTTTCTTCTTCTTCAGGGTTCTGGACATGTTGCCTTGGACTTCACAAGTCCACAAGAGGCTTGCTTGTTTTTGGTCTTTTTTCTTTCTTTCTCTCCCCTTCTTCTTATTTTTAACGTCGCGGGCTAATAACGCCGAGCGAGTAATTCTGCAGCCCGGTTCATCTCCCTGAGTGGTTCCCACCCGTGGAAGGTGTGCCGGAGCGTCATCCGCGCGGTGATTCCAACGAGCGCTCCTTGTGCGTAAAGACGCCGACGAAGCGCAGCAATCGCGGGGTCGCTCTCCTCCGCCTAATTAAAAAAAAAATAGGACGTCAACGCGGCAAGCAGCGTGGACGCAGACGGGCGGAAGTCCAGCCCACGGTAGTGGAGGCATCCGATTCCGGAGCAGGTTGGAACACACCTGGCACCGCCGAGACTCGTCGCAGCCCGGGCTCCGTCCGTCCGTCCGGAACGGTACGCCCCCCTTTTTTTGGGGGGGGGGGGGGGGAGAGGGGGGGTTGGTTTTGGTTGTTGCTGTGTGCACTGACGCCTCTGGCGCTTGCGTGGCCGCTGGTGCTGGCGCCATCTTCTGGACAAATGCTGCTTAGATCAAAGTATCCTCAAACTCACCCTGGAAAAAAAACAAAACAAAATAAACAAAAAACACTGGAGTGGCCCTTATATTTTCTTTAAAATATCTTGAATTACAGGCAAAGAATAATAAATAATAATTACAATCAAGGAAAACAAACAGTTGAATTACACATTTTGGACATGCAATAGAACAGTACTCGCAGTCATATTTTCTTTATCCTCTGCGAGGAGAGGCTCTTCTGTCTACCTTATACTGCCCCCAAGTGGCCAAGGAGGGCAGCAGCTCAATGGCCATGCAATTGATGCTAAGTGACAAAAACGGTTTCATTTTTCATTTTATTTAATTTAATTATGTGATTACTGTATGTTTTTATAAAGTACAATATTAGAGATTGCTATTTTTTCCCATTGATGAAAAAAACAAAAAAACATTACAAATGTTTGTGTTGTTTTTCTTGGGAGGCTGGAACAGATGAAAGTCATTTCCATTCATTTGAGTGGGCAAAGATGATTTGAGTACTTGAGAAAAAAATTAAATTCATATCTCTAGGCACCACTGTACAAAACGTGCACAAAAGTGTTATTGGTGAGGATATCGTTGCTTCCGCAGCGCCACCTACTGACGAGGCCACCGTGCAATTTACTGCTCCAGTTCCCACCAGATGTATTTCTGGAGGCACCGCGCCACATTACGCGAATATTATTGGTCGTCTGCATTTAACAGCATTCGAGTGTGCACGCCCACATCAATCACGAATTATTATCCCTCGTCTCCCAATCTGCAGCTTTTTTTTATTTTTTTTTTTTTAATGCAGCCTTGTTCATACATAATTGATGTTTAATAAGCTGTAAAAATGTGAATACTGGAAATGCAGCATGTTTGCATGAAGGTGTTCAGTTGACTCAACCGTTGTAGGAATGTACAAAGCGGTTTAGTGTGAGGTAAAAGAGCGTAAATGTCGTTCATGTTGACGGCGGTATGACAAATGGCGATGGATGCGCTCGAATGGCTGCTCCATCCGTTGTGAGCACGCTGACTCAGAGCACAGTCATATGTCAGTGATGTCATCGTTGGTTCTTTAAAGGTGATGGACATCACCCAGTTTAAAGGCTAAAGAAATATATTTTTCAATGTTTTTTTAAAAATATATATATATATGCTGGGCTTATTTTCTTTTTTAAGTATGTACAATGGGTTATGCTGACCCATTTTGAAGTTACTTTTTTGTTACTTCCTTTCCATAAATATATATTTTTATTTTTTCTAAACATACTGCAAGTCACATTGACCCAAATTTAATTTTACAAATTTAAAAAGTTTGAAATGTAAACTTTTTCTAGCCATACCTGCAAATTTCTTTTTTTTTTTAATTATTTTATTTTCTTTTTTGACTAAACATTCCTTGGGTCACACTGACCGGTTTAACATTTTCAAAAATCTACAAAGATATTTTAAAATGCTAATAAAATAAAAATAAAACTTTTTTCTTCTGGCGTTATTTTCCTTAAGTACACATTCGTTTTGTTTTTGTGACAGTGAGTCACACTGAGATGTTTTAAAAGAAAAAAAATTAGTATGGAACATCTAGAGTCTAGACTTATTTTTGTTTTCTTCTTTTACGTACACAGTTTTTATTTTTTAGTCTTTTAAAGATATGTTTCAGTGACACGTTTTTAAAGTTATTTTTGTGGCTGCATATACAGTTGCTCAAATTGGGCCATTTAAAAGTTAAAGGATCTAAAAAGTATTACATGTAAATTATTTATTCTAGTCCCGTTATTAATCGTTTTCATGACGAAACAAAGTGGGTCACACTGACCCCTTTTGTTTTAAAAAAAAACAAACCAACACATACAGTGTGTGTACAAGCACACACACACACACACACACACACACCTATATACATATATACATTTCCTTTATCTCTAAAGATACAGCTTTTCACATTTTTGGTGTGGCAAGCAAACAAAACAGTGTGTTGTTTACCATGCTGAATGCCATCCTTAACTCGTGCAAAACAGCATGGTACAACTCAAAATCGGGATTCTTCAGTAATACACAGTAACATTTAGGCAATGAAAACAAAAAAAACTAAAATGTTGCAAGGTGTATTGCGTAGAACACTGTTTATTGTCTATAATAATAGCTATGTAACAAAAGGCTATTGTTTTTTTTTTGTTTTTTTTATTAAACATGCTTTACACAATGTACAAGGTCCAAAAATAGAATTGGAAATAAACTTCAAGAATACAACAACAACAACAAAAAAGCAGCACAGAATATTGCCAGAGCATTCTTTTTTTCTTTTTACTGTACTGGTAAACTTTGGTATTGAGGGAAACAAAGTGGCCTTGAACTAACAAATGTAATGTACAGTACATCACTTGGACATGTACAGTAATGTCATGTGGCTGCTTCAAGCTAACTTGTAAAAGACAACAGATGGGTCAAACGAGAACAAAAAGGACATTGGAGATCTGGAATGTCTAAATTCAGAAGTAATAGAAAAGTAAACCATTTTTTATTTGATTTTTTTTTTAAAGTAAATGAATAAGGCTTCGGAGGTTTGACTGCTTACATAAACAAGCAATGGAATGACCCGAGAGGGTCTCCATTTTTAATGACAGTCACCGAGCAATGTGTGCAATGTCGGAAACGGAGAAACAAAATCCAAGTGCAAGAAGGTGATGTAAAAGATGACGTGATCATTTCAGCTGTGCATGCTGCATTCGACGTGAAGTGAGAGTCACGTCAGACAATTTACAGTTGGAAGAATATTTTCAAAGCGGGACAAAAGTCTCTCTGCATTTTATTCTATGGTGCTTAACTTCTTATTTGTTAGCCTAAGTCACGTTTGAACGTTTTCGGGAAAACAAGAAAAACATTTGTCAGCATTTTTTATATCATTAACCTAATAAGCAAAATTACTTTTTTTCTTTATTTATCCACTTATGGCAATTGAAAACATTCTCATTCTAATTTACTGCCACAAAATCAATAATACAAATTGCCAATGTGCTTGCTAATGGCACTTTTTTTGTTTCCCCGTTTAAATGCGACTTAGGCAACTATGCTAGGAGGCGAAAGGCTTGTAAGACAGTTGAGCAATGTCAAAAGGTTACTTCAAGCATTTGACGTTCTACAACAACATATACGATACAATTTCAACCACAATCTGTAGTTTACTTTTTCTTTGGATTGCTTGTTGATTTTGTTGTGACGAGAAAAATTGTTTGAGGATGAGATCTGACTTAAGAAAATACGAACAAATTATTATTATTATTATTATTATATACTAGGTATACTGTATGGCTCAGTAAACACCTTGTTCCCTCCCCATTACAGGCGAGTAGTTTTCGATAATTTTTCTTACGACACTAGTGGTTATGTTCTCTTCACACGCGCATGACGGGAATGTTACTTAAAACCTTGCCTGTATGGTTAAACGGTTTTGAACTTTAAGGGTTCCACTGCATTTCTCACCAGAAACATTCTCGGTAAAATGACGAGTACCAAATATTTTTTTAGACAGGAGACAAAGTGTAAAATGTCAGCTATTAGACTACTAGCCTGTACATAACATACGTGGTATAAAACAATACATTCTACACACTTTTTTTCACAGTGCCAACACCTTTTCTCTGCAGGAGGATCATGGGTTCAGTAATAATAAAATATTACCGTTAAATTAAGTGCCTGTGAGCGGTGAAGGGAAAACGGGTCAGTGCGTGTCGCCTCAACGGAGGTGACACTGTAATAATAATTTTTAAAAAAATTTTAAAAAAACGATTGTCACACACGCGTACTCCCCCCCCCAAAAAAAAAAAAGAAAAGAAAAAATAAAGACAAAAAAAAAGACAAAAAAAAAAAAAAAAAATAAGTCCTCCCGCTCCATAAACTGCTTATAAAAAGGAAGGCTGGATGATTGCGTAAGGCTGAGGATATATTCATACGTAAAGGAATACACACCACATTGTGGCATCACTGTCTCTGCGCAGTCTTCAGTTCGCGACCTCTCGCTGCTTGTTGAGTGGTTGGCGATATCTCGAGGGTGCTCCCGTCACGGCACACACAAAAACAAACAAACAAACCAACAAAAAAAGTTCCTCCAAAGCTTACATTCACGGCGTCTGCGGGAGTGACGGGAAGGAGGTCGCTTTAGTTCAGTGAGAGGCGAGCCATGCGGAAACACTCCAAGAGAGAATCTTTGGCAGAGTGCTGAAGGAGGTAGTGGGTGCAGGATGGGCTCAGGCAGGGAGGGCATGCTCTATGTGGGTACTGGATGGTTCTGAGGATTAGTCCTTTTGGGGTGTAGTCTGTGCTTCTGCGCGCTGGCCGCCGTATCCCCCGCCGGATGAAGTGTCCTGTGAGCGGCGGCGCCCTCTTGGGGCTTCGAGTTTAGCCTTTCGCCCCACACGGAGTTGCTGAGCAAGTCTGCAGACGGCCCAGAGAGGACGTAAAAGAGGTGTCAACAGTTCAATTCTATTGGATTTGGGGTATTTGTTTGCTTGCTTATTACAACTTCTTTCTACACGGCGTAATGGTTAAGCACATTTTTGTCCATTTGCCAAATTGATCACTGCAAAGCATTCAGGCAGAGATTTGGCATCAGTTCTTTTTTTTCCAATTGAATTATTCAAGTTCATCATGAGATTTATCGTTTTAATGAGAGTGTAATTCGGCAGCTTGGTGATGAATTTTGGCCTCCAAAGGGGGAAATTGTGCTGACGGATCACAGAAAATTGCCATTCTCTCATGTCATTTTAAGAGGGGAAAAAAATGATCACTATATCAGGATATACAATTACCTATATCGAGATAAAAACTTGTCCATATTGCATAGCTCCACACAGTTTGTATTTTTCATCAGATTTTTGTTTTTATGACCCAGAAGTTTTTTTCCCCCATACAACTATTTAACAGCGCATTCATTACTTTGCCGCGGTTGGAACGCACCTCCGCTGAGGACCCCCTTCCCCTTATAGCTGGCGTTTCGAGTCCAGGTCTTACCGGCCGCACAGTCTTCCATTGAAGTGCGGCTGCTCGGCCTCTCCGAGTCCTGTTTGTCAATGAAGCGCCCCGGGGCGGTGTCCTCTCGCCGAGCGCGCTCACCGAAGTTCTCCTTAAAACCCGGCAGGTCTTTGTCCGCTGCGTCGTCCTCGGCCAGGTAGGCGTAGGGGCAGTAGTCCCGCGCGCGAGAGTAGATGTTGGCGTTGTCGTAGCAGTCGGAGCAGATGACCAACGGGCCTGCGGCGCCTTGTGATACAAGACACACAAAGTTTACATGCAGGGTTCACTCAAGCAACTGCTGCTGTGCAACTAAAGCTCACGTCATTCTTTATCCTCCTAGTATTGGACTTTTTAAAAAAGTCCCCAAAAATCTTTGCCAGCCTTAAAGCTCTGTACCGTTAGTCCCTGCTTTCTATCAATTCCACATGAGATGTGCACTTTTTTGGGGGGGTCTGATGTATGAAGGTGTTCCTTGCTTCCATGGTTCAACTTCCAACTGCATTATTGAGTTGTGCAAGCTCAACCATGAGAAATTCTCTTTGGTGCAGTTTCCGGATACACTTGAAATCCCGTTATTAGTTTGTAACTGTACTGACTTCTAATATTCACAAAGAAGCTCAGGACGGAATGCAAATGGCATTCGTAAAAGCGAAGAAAAGGAGAAAGACACCCATATGACAAACAGACCTGAGGGGGCTCCGGCTAGTCCGTCACGAGGCTCCCCGGGCTGGAAGCCGCTACGGCCCGTGAACAGAGGGCCCATCCGGCAGTGAAGCCGTCCGTTACCTTCCGTTTCCACCTCGCTGCCTATGTCTCCGTAGCACACGCCTGGGACGCACACGGGACAGTGAGTCGAGAACATTTTGCAATAGACTGCTTGACGTCGACATTTTTCTCAGTTACAAGCAATGCGGATAGACAGTTTCATATTCACTTAATATCTTCATCGTTTAGTTCTAATGTGACAATCTATTTTTAGAATAACATATTCTACCGATTATCCCATCGGTTAATGGAGCTGGTCATTATTAAAATGGATTGGTCATTATTAAAACACCATCCCATGTACATGAGAGGTGCAGATATGTTTGTCCACTTGGGGTCACCGTCCTCACAATGTACTGTAGTAGGTGCGATTTTGAGTTTGTAGGCGGGGCCTGGTGAGTTACATGGGTGTCAGCGAATAAAAGTGTAGCGCTGGCAAATAGTTGCGGAAGCCCGCACACCGTGCGACCGTTCGGTCGGTGTGCGGCCGCAGTGTCTATCTTTGACCAGCTGCGGGGACACTACAATACGTTTTAACTAGCGGTGATAGACTATGTATAATTATATAACATTAAATGTTGCCTTGTGTTAGCGATCGTACACATTGTACTTTATCTTCCTTGTTGAGGGTGACCTGATCCCAAACTTTGGACATTCCTTGACTTTTATGGACTCTTTGGATTAACCGTTGCAGCCCTAGTGGGGTCTCACTATTTTTCAGTGTGCCCAACTTTACCTAGAGATGAATTAATATGAAGCTTACGAACACAGCAGAAAGTGTGTGTGCTGTTAAAAAGGGATGGCTCACTGTCTGTGCCCTTGTGCACGTAGCCGTTGGAGAGCGGCGGCATGAGTTGCTGGTGGCTGCCCGCCTCAGAGTTGCTGTAGCCTTCCGGAGGTTCTGACAAAGTCCCCTGAGAAGAGAGGTAGCTGGGGATGTCCGGCGGTAAATTCATTTCATCTGAGGAAGGAAAACGGCATAGTTTAATGTGAAATGATTCACAAGGGGGGGGTAACTACCGTTTGCTAACCTGTGTTGCTGATGCTGTAGTCTTCACTCTTCCTGCGCATGTGATAGATGACAATGACCCACACCAGTGAGGTCCCGACCACGCAGCACACCACCACGATCACCACGATGCCCACGGTGGTCCAGCCGTCCTGGTCGTACCCCGCGCCGCTGTCGCAGTTGGGCGACGGCGAGACGCCCAGGTAGATGTGGCCGCGCTCGGTTCCCAGCGTGTTGGACATGATGCAGGTATACTTCCCGGCGTCACTGGGGCCGGCATCGACTATAATCAGGAGCTGGTTGGCGGCGGCGAAGAAGTGGCGCTCCGTGAGTACCAGGGGCCCGTCGTCTTTGGTCCAGTTCAAGCGTGGGGCGGGGCTGCCTCCAGCTATGCACTGAAGCACAGCAGTTTCACCTCTCGCAACGGTTCTGTCCTCCAGGGGCCGCATAAACGAAGGAGTTTCTGCAATAGGAGAGGATGTCGTTGCTTAATGCTGGGATTCCAACCAATTAGTGTGTCCAATTTCAATTCATTGGTCTGAATATTATGACTATTTAGTTACGACAAATATGCATCTTTGTTCATTCATCTTTGAGAGCGACATATAGTGATACAGCGGGGAGAAAAAAAATAAATAAAACATTTAAAAACACTAAACGCTGTCAAAGTACATGGTAAAAGGTACAAGTGTATTGTATAGCTGTGTTCAATTAAACGGGCCCAAATTTCACACTGAGTAAGTAAATTTGCTTTTGTCAGTGTGCAAATCTGCAAATAGACACCTCCCTTTTGTCTCTCCAAGCGGGGGGATACTGTATATTCCTTTTGTGACATTTATGTTCTGTGGTGTGCTGCTTCAATTCGGTTTTTTTCATCCTTTTTTGTCATTGAATGTTTATTGTACATCATGCGGACCCATTGGGGACAGTTTTATCTTCATTGGACAATATTGCCGCATGATGATTGCAGAATGTTGGCGCTTGACTGCAATGGTACGACCGAGGGGTGCTTGTTTTCGTTCAGGGGAAAACGCCGGCGCTGTTGGACTGTTTTCAACGCTACGGCTGGCGGAGCCGCGACGCGAAAAGTGCCAACGTGGAGCCGAGCTGTGATGTGATGTGTTGGCAATGTGGAGCCGAATACGTCCTGGAGGAGATGGATGACGGAGAGGGAATGTAATCGCGACATCGATGACGCTCGCGCCCTGAAACTGGTCAATGGAGATTTCAATCTTGCTCCTCTCTTATTTCTAACAGCTTCAAACAACATAGGCAACAGGGGAAATCAAACTCTTCACTTCCTGTATGCAAAGTGCCAATGTGACTGAAACTATAGTGTATTTTTGAAAGGAGAAAAAATTGTTGTGTTATTCATGATTGAATTATTATTTTATGTTTTATGTACAACGCTTTGGTAAAGCTGCGGTTGTTGTGAAAGCGCTAAATAAATAAAGTTGAGTTGAGTAGTGTAAAGTGCTTTGGCTCAATGAAGGTTGGGAAACACTGAGATGAAGGTCAGGCAGGTGGTCTGTGAAGCTCTTTGGAGGCTATAGACTATAAAAAAGTGCAGAGCATCATTGAGCCTTCTCTACAGTTGTATCACGTCAACCTTTGTATAAGCATCAACATGAGTAAAATGGATGGCGAATTCAAGCGCAGGATTTAAGTAGTTATCCATGACTCACCCAGGACCGTCAGCGTGGCGTTAGTAGACAAGCTTCCCGCTGCGTTCTGCGCCGTGCAGCTGTAAACCCCCATGTCCTCAGTCTTCACATTGGCAATGAAGAAGATGTCGTCGTCCGGCATTACATGCATCCTGCGCTCACGGGCAGCCGGGAAGTCGGTTCCGCCGTCCTTTTGCCAAGCGATCTGTGGCAAGGGGTGGCCTTCGGCGGCGCACTCCAGCCTGGCCATGGTGCCTGTCCGGATGGTGAGATCCATGGGGGTCTTGAGGAAGGACGGCAGCTCTGTGGAGAGAAGAGAGACACATTAGAATCAAGTTATGATGGCATTCCTGCTGCCAAATCTAGGGCTGAAACGATGAATTGAATAATTCTAACTAGATTACAAATAATCATTTAAAAAAAAAAAAAAAAAAGTCAAAGAAAAATCTCTGCCTCAAAGCATTGCAGTGATAATTTTTCCACATGGACTAATGTTAACGTAGACTCACGCAGCGGCTTTGTTGTAGCTGTGAGGCGGAGAGTCAGGAGGAAAGAGTGCGTAAAAGAGAATGCCCAAAGTTTACAGAAAGTACACATTTAAAAAAAAAATAATAATAATAATAAATAGAATGAATTGCAATGAGTGTACTGCAAAGCAGAACTAATGTACCACAAGAGCACAACTACAATCGCCAACACAAGGTATCGATGATCGCTAATTTACAGTAATATAGCCTAGCACCACGAGTTAGAACCTATTACGATAGGTGCTAACCTGAGCTCACAACAGCCAATGGCACACTCACCAGGCTAGGCCCCAGCTTTTGAAGCCACGCACAGCCAAAGTCATAGACATAGTGTGAAGGTGGCGACCAAGTGAACAACAACAGTACCTGTACATCACATGGACTTTCTGTTGTTTAATCATGCACAATTAAGTTCCATATGATTAATTGGTAGAATAACCGATTCTAAAAATCTTCGATAACTGTAGCCCGAGCCTGGTCTGAACAATACGGAAGGGGCCTCGGTTTACGATGGTCACGACATACAAAGTGTCGGGTTCACAGATGACGTAATGAACTAGCTTGCGCAGCGACGAAGGACTATGTCAACAAACGGCTTAACAGTTGGATTAATTCAATTTATGGGCTTTTCTATGGAATCAAATCAACCAGCAACACTGAATGGATTGCGTTCCACGGTACATCTAGGATCCATTGGAATAATTCAAAGCATTGGAATGTTATATTGAATATTACACATGGTCCTCAGGAGTTCCGCTCCTACAACAGTGATGTAATGAGTTTGTATACAAGTTGAAACATGCTGCATTCTATCACTAACCTAACAGCAATCAACAGAGTAAATATTTGCCTGGAAAACACATCGAGTCATGCGTATAAAATAATCCAATAAAAAAATGGGAAGTGCAGCGTTAACTGAGCGTACCTTCAGCTATGCAAATTACTTCATAGCGCTGGTCGTAACCTTGAAAGACAAATAATGATACAAACATCTGACACGCTTCCAAATCATTTCTGGCAAACACGCTCACCGTTAACAGTAAGCTTGGCCCTGTTGGAGTAGTTGGCACCGAAGTGGTTAGACACCACGCACTGGTAGCGGCCCTCGTCAGTGAAGTTGACGTTGAGGAGGTGCAGCACGGTGGTGTAGATCAGCTCACCCTCCTGGTAACGGGCGTAATTTTGCACCTCGGCGTCATAAAGCACTTCACCGTCCTTCCGCCATGCCGTGCTCATGGGCGAGTCGCTGCTGCTCGACGCCACACAGGTCAGGGTCACGTTGTTGCCGCGCAGCGCCACTGATGTTTCGGGATGAGTGGTGATCTGAGGCTTGGGGAAGTCATCTGTCAGGTTGAAAGAATTCCATGAATTATTGGCAAATTACATTGGCATTCTTTGCCCGGTGTGTATGCACTTTTCAATGCTTTCCCCTATTTTTCTCCATAGGGCTACAACTATAAAATCCAATAACTCAGATAATTCGATTACATAAACAAGTCGACAAAATCAACACTCGCCACAAACAAAGTCTTCGGGGCTGACGGAAAGGACATCATGACCGAGCAGGACGGCCGGGTGGGCGCAGAAGGCAGACACGGAATGAAGGAAGTGGCTGTTGGTGAGCCAGGGTCTGAGCCACTGCATGTGGCAGTCGCACAGCAGGCTGCTTGTATTGAGGATGCTAGAAGGGAATAAGAAACATGAGATTGTGAGAAAAATGCATTCAATGGCCGAGAGAAGCATTTATTTGTTTTTATTACTTACAACACTTTGAGCTTTGTATGCAGCAATGCCTCAGGGTCTATCGACATGATGTCATTCCTATCGAGGTCCCTGTTAAAAGAAAAAAAGGCAAAAATGTGGATTACAAGCAAGTCTGCTAATTTTTGTGTGTGTCAAAAACAACAACAGTGAATAGAAGAAGCAAGTGTTGCAATATTTCACTCACAGGTGCTCCAACTCATCCAGACCCTCGAAGGCTTTCTTGGTGATTGACTTGATTTTGTTCTGCTGTAAGATCCTGAAAACAAAATGTTTGATGGGGAATTAGTTGCTCGACAACTTCTGTCACACGCAGCTTTTTTTTTTTAGACTGAGCGATGCAAAAAGTATTTCAGTGTGCTCACAGTGTGTTCAGCTTTTTCATGCCATCAAACACACAGATGGAGTCTTCAATGGCCCAAGAAATTTCATTATTGTGGATGTCGCTGCCAAAACAAAGAGTCACATATGTTAGAAACACACTCACACGTTTGCGCACGTGTAAACAGTGAGTTAAGCTTGTCGAAGTGTTGAGGCACATTTTCAAAAGTCAACTTCTAGGAGACCTTAAGTGGTCAGTCCTTGTTCTATCAGGAAGGTGCTATGCCAAGAGTGGAATGTGATTGTTTAGAAAACATAAAAGGCTGTGTTCAATAATTTACATCACAAGGGAGTCTTAAAACACATGATGGAATAAAAGCTAACTTGCTTTTCCTACCGTGGAATCAAAACAAATAAAAAGAAAGTCCAAGCTGTGAAATTATAAATTGAAAGATTGTGTCCTCCTCCAACCTGATCCCACACTTGCACAGTGGGCCACTGTTCCAATGAGTGGGGAATGAACTGGCCCCCCGTTTGGCAAAAAGGACAGTCCACGGGCCCACGGACATGCCGGATGCCTTGCGGGACCGAGCTCCTTTTGTCTGTCCCCCCCTCACGCTTGGCCACCTCTGAAAGAACTCCTGCACTCTCCCGATTCCACTCTCACATGAAAGCGCCCACGCTGGTGTGTCAAGCTGTCGCAGCTGA
Source organism: Phyllopteryx taeniolatus (assembly GCF_024500385.1). Lineage (NCBI taxonomy): Eukaryota > Metazoa > Chordata > Actinopteri > Syngnathiformes > Syngnathidae > Phyllopteryx > Phyllopteryx taeniolatus. The sequence goes on from NC_084510.1 coordinate 26,428,316, forward strand.
CCTCCTTCTCAAGCCGCGAATAACCGAGTTCAAAAAAAATCCCCTCATTCCCTTGCGGATGGCTCAATGACGCACTTTACATAATTTGTCCGCGGTGGCCCAGCTCGCAGCAAAGACCCGGGGTCAGGCTTTATAAAATGCGGCAAACTGGAGCGTATATGGGAACCGATTCCTATATTGTGCTGTGCGATATCAGATGGCACACACGAGAAAGCTCACAATATTGCTGACTATCACAATCTTGATGCAATATTGAAAAACAAAAAGCCACTCCAAAGGTCCTTTGGAAGACTAACAACAAGATGGAGGCATTGGTGGGGGAGAGGGGGGGGAAAATTGCCGATGACAAGAAAAAATGAGGGGAAAGGATTCTATAAAATAACATGTTGGTGGGGTGCTCTTGAACTAAGAATGGATTTACACTGCAATTTGTATAAAAATCTGATATGTACTGGATATATCTGCCAATGTGAGTGCAGCATAAATGCACATCAGATATAACCCCTCCGTGCAAGCTTGACGTCATCAAAATATACTGATTGGTGACATATACATACACACCAACAATTTCCCCACACGACATTTAAAAATATCCCCTGTAAATCTAAACTACACCAAAAGCACAGACAATTAAATGGCCTAAATTTGAGGTGTTTCCATCATTTAGATAAGCAAAATAACTGCAGAGTTGATGATATGTGCTCAGTCATTGTAAATGTAGCCATATCGAATGTGTCACTTGACTTGGAAGTGGAAATGGACAAATACAAAAAAAATCCGATATAGGCCTTAAATCAGAATTGGCCACTTGGACCGACAGCTCCAGTGTAAATCCAGCCTAAACGGATGACAATGAGGATGTAAAAGCAACACAGAATATATTAGTGGGTGCAGACCTGAAATTGTGAACATTTCTACTGTTATCCTCACTTGACTACAGAGGAATCTACAAGAGCTACACAGTAAAGAGTGAGTGAGGCAAACAAACCTGCCATGTTCCTTCGGAATGCACAGAGACCAAAATTGACCAAATCATAATACAGCATTAGTCATGGAAATAACATTATCTTTATGGAGGAGGAGGAGGAGGAGGAGGGGGGGGGGGCATGTTTCATTCTCACAAGTCCATCAGTGATGGATGGCAGTGTGAAAAGTTTCTGGTGACTCAACAAGTCCAACATGTGGATGAATCCTGAATGGTTCAGACTCCAATTACAGAACCAAACAGGTCATTTTTATTTCATGAGGTCAGACTTACAGCGTGCGCAGATTGGCCAGGCTACTGAACACCCGCTCTCCCACGTGGCTGATGGAGTTCTCGCCAAGGTTCAGGCTCTGCAGGAGACCTAATCCCACAAACGCAGTCTCCTCCAGTCTGGTCAGATGATTGAAGGACAGGTCTCTGCACAAAACAAAAAGTGCATATATGTTGAAGGATATGCTGCATTAGACAGCAGTGGTCTGCTGTTAAATGTGCTCCAGACAGGAGAAAGATAATAGAAATTATTTTCAAAAGTGGTTACTCCAGATGTCAAGAAAACACACTCACAGCTCCTCCAGCTTTTGGCAAAACTCCCAAGCATCTGGTCGGATGATGCTCACGGCGTTCTGGCTCACTCGCAAGATACGCAGCATGCGCAGGCCGTACAGCCAACCTTTGTTCACCTCCGTTAGGTTATTGTGCTCCAGCTCTCTGAAACATAAAATGATGTTAAACAATCCCTGTCGTTTATGCCAAACAATCGAAGATACAAGAAGCAACCAGTTGATGGTAGTTTTTTGACTGGAGGATTACTATACAAGTCACTCACAGTTCTTCCATGCTGATGAGTCCAAAAAAGGCTCCATCCATAAGCTTGGTGATGCCATTTCGTTGCAACTTCAGCGACCGCAGCGAGTCCATCCCTTTGAACGTCAGGCTGTCCACGATCTTGATCTTGTTACGCTTCATTTCGCTGACGGGTAGTGACAGAGATACAGTCAGTTCAGTCAGATAAAGAGTAGAAACATATACAGAATTTGAAAGGATGTCCTGATACCATTTTTGTTTTTTTGTCAAATTAAGTGTCCAAGACACTTCATTTGGATTATCGGCCTAGAACGACTCCCAATACAATGCCTTGGCCATTAATAAGAAAAAAAAACTAAGGGCACCCAAATTGTCATTGTGTGAAATAAAACTAAGCTATTGCTGTTACATTTGACTATATCTTGGTACCACAGGATTATTTTGTTGCTTTATGACTTTTAAATGTATATATTTTTCTCCTGATGCAGAGAAGCTGAAAACTACGTGCTTAGCCCTGATTTGCGATAACTCGATGGAATCTGGACAACTCTTAATAATTTGGCATCCATGTGTCAATTAATCTCTGGTGCTTTGTCTATTTCAAACAATTAACACCTGGCATACATTCCCAGTACTTCTGTCACTTTAAAAAAGGAATATAATTGGTGTTTTTCCTAGTAACTCATATTTTTACATCCAATGATACTTACAGAAACTGCAGACTGGGAAGCTTGAAGACTTTGGATGGCAGCACGGTCAACCGGTTCCTGTTGAGCTTCAACACCAGCAGAGAGCTGGAGATGTTGTCAAAGCAGCCCGGCTCCAGGATGCTAATCTTGTTATTACTTAAATTCCTGCAAGATTCCAAAACTAATTTCACAAAACTTGGGAAAGATTCTGCTTTTCTACCAAATTAAACCAATTGAATTTTTGCATGTGTAAACTTGGGGATTTACAGATATTTTAGCTGCATGGAGGGGAAACCTCCCGCCCTGAGCTCAGAAAGGGAGTTGGACGTCAGGTCCAGCATCTCCAGGGACTCGTACGGCAGCAGCTGATGCATCGAGAGCTCCGAGATGCGGTTGTGTATTCTAAATCATGCAAGACATAAGGATGTGTGAGTCAAGACGGAAAATTGACTGATTATTTATTCATGCAAGTATATCGAGAAAATAAATGACTCAGATAATTATCTACGGGTGCCTTTTTGCAGCAATATTAGTAATATTACAACTTGGATTAACATCAAAACGGTTTAGGTTTAATGTACCACATAGAGTAAGTACCGATAAGGTGATTTAATACTTACAATGATAGTGATGTGATGTTGGCAGAGGCTTCTCCGAGGAAGGGGAGAGCACTTAGTTCATTGTGGTTCATTGAGCTGAAATGAAATTAGACATTACATCTACATCAGTCCTTGTCAAAATTCTTAAAGCAAGTACCATCGACAAAAATACTTGGCTGCCTCCAAGTGCCACCACAATGACCCAACATTAAAACACAGCAGCGCAGGTTTTATTCCTAAAAAGTTCATTTCATATTATTGGAAGCCACTGTAACATTATAGTTAGGGGAAGAAGAAAAAAACGCTACACTCAAATGTAGTAACATAAAACAGAAGGAATATGTATTGCACGTAAAAAGTTCAATAATAATTGTATCTCATTCAATTGTTTGAAAACGAGCAGTCCTAATAGATTATTTCGAACTATTACGCTACTATTGTACGTCCCACTTTGCAGTAATTAAACAAATATTACTGCAGCACAGCTAGACAATATTCATTCAATTAGATTTCAATTGTTAATCCCTCCTCAATGCTGCTCTTTGTTTGAAATTTGTTGGGTGCTCTTCATTACAATACGAGTGGATGAGGGTTAATATTGCTCCTGTGACAATTTGATTTCCCTCACGAGATGAATTAAGTATCCAACTAGCATCCAGCATCCAACTAACCTGAACTAACCTCTCTCTCTCTCTCTCTCTCTCTCTCTCTCTCGACACTGTTAAACAAAAGTAACCACTGTAGTGGAACCAACTCTCTACCATCACACATTAGTCCAAAGTTAGAAACCAGCAATGTTGTTAAGTTCCTTCCTCTCTTTTTCAAAGCAAAATCACACACAATGAAAGGGTATTTTTCATACCAAAAAGATGCTAAACAAGGATGAGTGTTGTGATGCTATCCTCGGAGCAACTTTAGCTCGTCAAGGATAACTTGGCTAACGGCTTACACTTGGCTTATCCCCTCCGGTAGGTCCGAGGGAGCCGTCGAGAGTCGTCTCCTGTTGCAGTCCAGAACTCGGAGCTCGTCCGGGCCCGCGGAGCAGGAGCAAGGAGCCGGACACGACTCCAGGCCCCAGGCACTCGCAGTGAGAAGCACGAAGGCGAAAGCAGAGGGAATGGGCCAGCCTTCCGCCATTTTAAATTGTCTTCCCGCAGGAGGAGCTCCAACGGAGCTACGTGGCTAACTCGCTTCGAACGTTCCCACTTTCACTCTTCGGCTGTCGCCGCAACTGGAGGTCAGTCAAGCAGAAGCACGATTTGAGGAAATGCTGACACTATCCCGGCTCCGAACACAGCTACTAAGCGGAGTTACGGCCCAGTTTGAGCGCAGCATCTTGGCGCAGATTCCCCCTTGTCTTCGCCTTCCCCCGTGCCTGGAATTCCTTCCGCTCCAACCTGGACACACGACCCACGTACGACACTTTCACCAGCGCCGCGATTAGTTCCGCGCCATGAGAGCGAACCCAATTACAAGATGGAAAATGTTCACCCAGGTTGGGGGAAAAGATTAGGAGTCATTTCAGCGTATCTGCGTGTCTTGGATCGAACAACAAAAGCACCCGTTGTTGTGTCATGGGATAATTCTCGGTCCCGCCCCTTTTTAGCGAGACGTGCACAATTCTATTGGCCGTAGCGCAAGTTTGTCAAACTAGTACGCAAATGTGATTGGCTCGCAAAACTAAACGGTATTTTGCAGTCGAATACAATTTGCACGGTATGGAAATTATATTGGAACAAAATGACATTTCATACTTTCAAAATTAACATGAAACGTTGTGCCTTCTACTGTCCCTTTTTCTAGAGTGGAATAGAACTTTACTGTCACTAACAGGAACAATGTAATTGGGTTTCTAAAACTATCAAAAAGACACACTTCTTTACAGAACATGCACTTATTCACATTTGGGAGAATGTAATAATAATATTTATATTCATGTATTGTACAGATTTTTGACAAAAAATACAGATAATATTGCGCAGATCTTGTTCATTATATTGCACTTATATGTAAAAGAGGTTGTAGTCATGAGTTCTTACTTTTCGGCGGGCGGAGGGGTCTAATTGTTGGTATGCCATGAGATTACATTTTATTTATATAGCACTTAGTGCCTCCTAGTGTTAAGACTGAGACACCACATAACTGAAATACCTTGTGTTACCGGCTACACTTAAGAGAAATATGCGGCATGACTTACAAAAATATGCTATTGGTTTGTCACTTTAAAAACTGTTACATTTGAGTGATAATCACCCCGTGTTCAAGAAAAATGTGACTTTTGTGTTTTTGAACAATGTTTGCTTGAAGTAAAACACATTTTCATCACAATTGCAAGGTGCGACGGCATTATCAAGTATCGGTGCTCCGTGTCGACGAGTACTCAAACGTCCATCAAGGATGGAGGAGTCTGACCGCTGAGGACTCTGGAAGTGACTGTTCCAATTCCTATATGATTTTTATTTCATTTTATTTTATAAGGGGCGCAAATACATCATGAGTTCTAACTAAAGCGTCACATTTATTGGCAATATCAAATGTTCACTTTTAAAAAAGTGTTTCAAGAACAGTCGAATGAAAAGTAAAAAATAAAGATGAGCAATGCTTGTGTAGCATCTGTCAAATCTATTAAAACCGTTAATACACCCAATGTTTGTTTCCCCTGCCAAAAAATGAAGAAAGAAAATAACTGAGGGTGTGCCTTGAGGGCATATGTATGAGTGTCTGTGCGCCAACTTCCTCATATTACAACCTGGAAAAACAAGCTCTCCACACACACACACGCACGCACGCAGTTAACAGTCCGCTAAAAAAAACAAACTACCACCAACACCAGCCATGTTTCAACAAACCTCTACAATCTATTCTTTTGACAAGAAGACACACGGACAAGCAGAATATCAACGCACCCTTCGTTTGGACGCAGAAAGCGCCCAGAAAGTGCTGTATGTGCGGGGGACCACCTTGAAGGCGAACCTGGGCAGGTAAGCTGCAGGTGTGAATGTGGACCACAAGTTGGATAACAGACGCTTCCCATAGAAAACTGACACCTCACTGCATGTTTTTAATGTTGAATTTTTAGGTTGTTGGTTTTTTTTTCCCGTTTACGCTACGCGCATGCACATAGATACATTATTTATACTGTCGAACGTACTATTATTAAACTACACTAAGTCTGTGTGGTTCATCGTATTTATATTTGAGTCGACTTGATTCCTTTTTCAAGTCATGTGACATGTTGCTTTGCATCATTTATGGCCACAAAGTAAAAAAAAAAAATTGAATTGACTTCTTTATTTAGAATGTAAAAATAGTAACAAAAACAACAAAAGACATTTGAACAAAACCAAATTAACATATTAACAGCTATGGGCAATTTAGAGTCATCAGTGAACCGAACATGCATGTTTTGGGATAGTGGGGGGAAGCCGTAGTACCCGTAAAAAACCCAAACAATACAGTGGGGCAGCTGTGCCGACCACTATCCCACCGTGCTGCCCGATACAGTCAACCCTCGCATATTTGCGGTTCAGCATTGCAAATTCACCTATTCGTCGATAGTTGTTTTGGAACCGATCCTTCGTTAGCTGCCGAAAAACTCATCTACTTGCTATTTTTGAGCCAAAGCATTAAAAGTAGTGCTTTGCCACCATCTTGTGGCATCTCGGGGCCAAGAAACTAGGCTGAAGTGAGTTGAGGAGCTTCATTTAGGCAAAAGTGGTGCTTTGCCACCGTCTTGTGGCCTCCTGGTGTCAAGGAACTATGTTGAAGTGAATTGAATAAGACAAAAGACGAGCATTACCATCATCTATTGGCAATTATAAACCCCTTTGGGGGGGGGGGGGGGGTTGTCAATGACTATTGGATATCCCTAACTGTAAGTTGCTTGACACCAATTGAAACTAGTCTACTTTGAAAGAATGTTTTTGGTTTTTTTCACCCTAGCGCCATCTGCTGGATAGGGTAGGGTGCCAACGACACACAAAAATGCCTCTAATGCAAATATAAGTCAAGACTGCATGAACATTATACAATTATAAATATATGATAGTGCAGTGTTGGGAAACAACTTTAATGATTACCAAAGCAAGCCTCAACGTGAACGAGCGGCCAGAAGAAAAAGAGATGGGGAGGGGCGGGGGGCGGGGGGTGCTGTCACATGACTAGGGGCCGGAGTCCAGTCCACTCGACTGACCAATCAAAGACCAGGGTTTAAATCGTGGCTCGTTCCAGCCTTCACTAGTCACTTGTTAAGCTCTGGGGGCGGCCGGGTCAGTCCGAGGGGAGCCACCTGGACTGAGTGCGCCGGCAGGAGCCATGATTCGCCCCCGCACTCTCAGAGTAGATTATGATAAAACTGCAAACGTCGTATGCGTGGTTGGCTCTGCTCTTCACGTGACCCTGAACAGGTAGGTAAGGGGGGGGGAAATCTCTGCTTCATGGTTGCCACTTTTGACTCTTCCATTGGGAATTGTTTGTAATTTATGTTGCGACAATCAAAATCAATAATTTTGATTGTTGCTTACGTAATACACTAATTTCTCGAGCTGGTGAATTGCAGGATTTTGTAAAATGTCAATGTATTGTCAAAATTATTTTAGTCATGAAATATCTTATGTGTAGTTTTTTTAAAAACTTTTAACTATGGGTGAAAACCATTCTACAATATACTCTTTTACTGAGATTCACCTGTACATGGCAATAATAAACATTGCTAAAATGATACCTCTAAGACAACAAAATTAGGCATCCTTGTCTCTGTAAAGCTCCAATTTTGAAAACATGAGCTCTTAGATTGTGTACAACTGTGTACCAATTGTTGTGGCCGGTATCACAAGTTGCCTAAATCCTTCTCTAAAACGACATTTTTGAAGGGGGATATTATTTGTTCCTTGTTTTTGAAGTTGATCTGGAATGCACAGTCAATACGCAGATGCTGCTGCTGGCGACACAGTAAAACAGGCCGTCTATTGTTGCAGTGCAAACACCGGAGACTTTGTCGTCCCATAGAATTGCATCCGGCGTGCCAAACGCCAGCCGACGCAGCACATCCGAGCCGAGACCGGATTACCCGGCGAATGCAAAATGGCTCACTCGTGTGCAGGGCTGACCCGCCGCTGTCGTGCATTGCAAGAATGCTACAAGCAAGCGGGGGCACGTTTAGTTGATGGAATCATCCGTGTGGGGGTAATTCCCACCGCAGAGCCCACCGTAATTCCCACCGTCTCACTTCCTGAAAAGTGAGACGAGCTGGTGTTTGGAATCGGGATGATAGCGTCTGTTGCGCAAACAAGAGGACGGCGAGGGCCTGAAGGCACCTTGAATCAGGTTTTGCAACAGTGACTCTCGTTAAACATCCTTGTTTACTCTTGGCTGTTTTATGATCTCTTTACAATGTGCATATTTGTTATGTAACCCACCTCCCATCCACATCATCACTGGCACACGTGTCGAATGAGACCCAATGGTGCCAACAATAGAGAAATTAGGACTTTGATGGACATTAACAACATGTTTAGGCCCCCAAGCACCTGGCGGTGCGAAGGCCATCTCGGAATCGCTTCAATTATTTCCCCGACAAATTCATATCCTTTTAGGGGCCTCAACAATCCCCAAAATGTACGGTTCAGTGAACCCCCAGTTTTTACAGGGGGACGGACCCCAAAGTAGTAACAGAGCGATGTTATAATAAGTCAACTGTCTTTATTCCAAAGGACCGTTGCAAAAGCAAACAAAAGCACCACTATAGGCTATAAGAGAAGACTGCAAAATACGCGATGGGAAGAGGCAGCAAGGGAGGGGCCACAACTCACGGAACAAGGAAGAGGTAACATGTCCGATAAGGAGTAAATATTAAACAGGAGAGAGACAGGAGGCAAACGGAAATGGGCTCGCACAAGGGGAACAAAAGGAACCATCTGGCGTGTTCTCGACGTGAAGCTGATTAGCAATAGCGACCGCTTGCTCACTGCTCCACCTAACATAAGAGGGCGGATTCTCGGACACTCACCGCACTGCGGTCATCGGCGAAATGAAGTGACGTGGTTTATGGACGCCATGTTGTCGAGCACGGCCTTGGTTAGCCTTGGTCGGTTGTGGGCATTTTTTTTAAGAGGACTATCGAAACTGGATGAATTAAGACGTCCTGCCACATATCAAGCGTCACCTTTTGTCTAATGTGATCCACAGGAGCGCGCCTCCCAACTCCGCATTCTTCTCAGTCAAATGCACCCCCAACATTCAGTGCAGCATCGTCCCGCCTATCCAGGCGACCTCTCACCTCTCCCCCATCTCCCTCGATGGAAAGTCATTGCTGCTCATCTCCATGAGCAGTGCCAGCCAACATGAGAACGACAGCAAGGTGACAGGACGGTCGTGAAGTGAAGGTTGATAAGGATAACATTCAAACTGTTACAAACTGTGTAAAGCTGCCCTGTGTTTTTATTTTGCAAGCTGACTGTCCGATACTACGGGCAGGATAAAGAAGTTTTGAGCAATGCCATCCTGCACCTGACGGCAATTGGTATGCTGAAACACGCCAAAAGACTGTGTGGAATACGCCGTATTTTGTACTTGCATTTCAATCGCATTCAACTCGTTCGTGACGCAGAGATCTCGCTCGACGTGGATGCCGACCGAGATGGCGTTGTGGAGAAAAACAACCCCAATAAGGTGAGCTCAAACGGCAACGGGCAAATTCCAATGGCCGGCGGTGGCTTTGGGCAAGCGCCCTTCATTTGCAGTCTGGACAAGGAAGGGTGCACATTTGTGGCTCTGGAGATGTACCTAATAAATTGGCCTTTGAGTGTAAAAACCTCTCGGTCAAAATCTGAACGTGAGTTACAAGATGATCGCCCGCTTTGTGCCCTAATGATACGTTACAACTTCCTCCATCCGCTTGCATGATTTGTGTGTCGCCGGAGGTCATTACCACAGAAAGGAAGGATGCAGTCGGTTTACGGGAGTAGAAACAATCATCAGAATGCTCGTCCTGTACCGATGATGCTTTTGTTGTTAGGGATCTTGGAAGTGGGGTCCCGATGGGCTTGGAGCCATCCTATTGGTCAACTGTGACTCGGAGAGAAGCTATTCCAAGAGACTCGACACGGAGGTGGACTACATCTCCAAGCTGTCAGGTAAAGAAGCATACTAGTAGAACACACCTCCCTTTCTTTATTCGACACAATGGCATATTTTGCAAGCGATGTACATGCCTACAAATACAGGCCATTATGCTTGGGTTTGATTGACAGTTGAGGCATCTTTATCATGGTTGTTGTTTGCACTGTTGTACAGCTGCATTGCATACTTGGAGCTGTTGCCAATATTTGGAGTACCTTTTTCAGCTCCAATGAACGCCGCCTATTAACGGTTTGCCATTTGCGTGCGCTTGCTCTAACACCCAAGTGGCCATAAGATGGCGCCAAAGCCCTGGCTAATAGCAAAGTAGTAATTGTGTCAAGGAATTCTTGGTGTTGCTGTAGCGATGCATCTTGACTGAGAAACGGACAACTTTCTTTGTATGTCAGGAAAGAGATAAGTTTAGCCTGGGTTGTTAGTGGAGTCTTTCACGTGCGAATGGTTATTCGTCTGTACATGCCCTGCCGTTGAATAGTGGCCAGTCCTGGGTGGACACCGAAAATTCCTCAACATAGGCTGCAGTGACCTGTGGAAGAAGAAGTACTGTGGTGTACCTAATGTTGTGGGCTTTTTGCGCCCACGTGCAGATCTGCGGGACATGTCCGAGATGGTGCTGCGGACGCGAGGCCCCGCCAAGCTCCCGGCGGGCTACAAGCTCACCATGCACATCTCTCAGGGAGATGCGGAGAGCGTCAGGGTGTACAGGCCCAGGCCTCGCTCCTACGGCAACTTCCTGCGTGAGTAAAAAAAAAAAAAAAAAAAAAAGAAGCGGAGTCACGCAAGCTGTTCGAATCCCCGAACGCGTTTCTTTATTTCAGCCGGCGTATCGGGCGGCTTTACGAGAGTGCTGACCAGCCAGGTGTTGTCCGGCGAGGTGCCGTACCTCGGGGGTGTGGCCGAGACTAGCTTTTACGTGGAGGGTCTCAGGTTTCCGGACAAGGACTTTGACGGGCTCGTCAGTATCAACCTCAGCCTGCTGGAGCCCATTTGTAGAGTAAGAGCGCCCTTTCAAGCAACAATATGTTGAAATTGCCACACTGCCTTGTTCTAGAGAGAATTGTATCTCTGTCTTTTAAGTACACGATATCCCCGGTGGCATCGCTATGAGCGTTAGCATTAGCCTTGGTGCTAAGTTTAGAATCGTGTGCTAAGCTAGTCCAGACTTAAAAAGAAAACTTTCAAATGACAACGACAGCTTTTGAGGATTTTCCTCGTTTGGCTTCTTTAACATTCAACCCATATTTTCTTTGATCTTTGATCTTCATGATTCATTTTTGTGAATTTCATTGCTGTTATTCTAAGCCGACCTCTGGCGTATGTTGACAGGGTCTTCCCGAGACCCCCATTTTCACCGACACCGTCGTGTTCCGAGTGGCGCCGTGGATCATGACGCCAAACACCCTGAAGCCTGTTGAGGTGTTTGTGTGCAGGTAAAAAAACAACAAAAAACAAAACGTGATTTATTTATGAAAATTGAATCTTCAACGAGTCGGCACGGCGAACGACTGGTTCGAGCTTCTGCCTCACAGTTCAGAGGACCGGGGTTCAATCCCCAGCACCGCCTGTGCGGAGTTTGCATGTTTTCTCCGGGCACTCCGCTTTCCTCCCACATCCCAAAACCATGCGTGGTAGGCTGATTGAAGACTCTAAATTGCCCGTAGGTGTGAACGTGAGTGCGAATGGCTGTTATTTTATGTGTGCCCTGCGATTGGCTGGCCAGCGGTTCAGGGTGTACCCCGCCTCCCGCCCGAAGATAGCTGGGATAGGAGAAGCGCGACAGAAAATGGCTGAATCTTCAATGCAAAAGTTTGCCTCATAGGGTTTTTTCTCCGCCTGCTGCTCAGCACGTCGGATAACTACGGCTTCCTGAAAGGAATGAAGAGTCTCGTGGCCGGCAGCGGCTACAAACTCAACATCTGTCACGAGTATATGAACAGAGGCGACCGCTGGATGCAAGTAAGATAATGAAATCTGCTGGGTTTTTGGGAACGTTTTGTTATTATTCATGTGTAAATCCAATTCCCAACTGTAGACAGAAACCTTTTAACATGATAGCCAGCTGGCAGGCAGGCGCAGCAACAAAATTGATTTGATTTATTATGATTTGTTTTTTTTCATTCATTCCATTTCAAATAGCGCTTGAAAGTTTTTGATGAGCCTAACATACATGCAGACCTGAGATTTGAACCCGGGACCTCAGCAATGTGAGGCAGACGGTAACCATTGTGCTGCCATTTGGTTACTTCTTCTATTGCATTTAAAAAAACCTTGTTGGAATTCGAGAGCTGCGGCAATCATCGATTATCAAATGAATCGACGACTATTTTGATAATCAATTTATCGTTTAGAGAGCTGCTTCCGCTTAAAATTGTCCAAATCGTTCAAGTCCCAGCCTCTCAGCATGAACTATTTACAGATTTATGTTGTCCTCCATGAAATGAGACATCGGCTTTTACTTTGGAAAACAATGATGATCATTTTTTTCATCGGATGATGAAAATAACTGTTAGTTGCAGCCCTCCACCATTCATTATGAGCCGTTTTCACCCTCTCTCTTGCAAAACTCACATCCAATCCGTTTTGCGTTCCATCCATCGATCCATTTTCTTTACCGCTTATCCTCACTAGGGAGATATGAACCTAGAAAATGTCTATTTCTTAGTTACAATATTGCAAGAGAATGCAATTTTCCCCTAGGATGAGCTGGAGTTTGGCTACATCGAAGCGCCGCATCACCGCTTTCCCGTGGTCCTGGATTCCCCCAGAGATGGAAAACTCGTGGACTTTCCGTACAATGAGCTACTGGTGAGCGACGCGCGGTCTTCCTCCAATGCCAAACGTTCAACATTAAAGCCCCTGTAAAGTGAAAATCAATGTCTTTGTATGTATTTGACACTCACGGTTTACGACGAGGCACTCTAAAGCAGCAATGCTAGCAGACTATCCGAAGGGAAGATGCATTTTCGAAGTGTAAACATAGCTCGTCGCATGTCACAATTGCTTCAGTTGACCACTGGTGCGAATGAACGTGTTTACGTTTTTAAATTGTGGGGGAGGAGGGACTCTTGTCGGGGCCCCAAGTGCATCACTAAGCCCCGTTTAAGCGAGAAGAAATCAAGAAATTCAGTACTACTTAGTTCTTAGTCAGCAATTCTCTCCAAAAGAAACCGATCTCTGAATTCACTTGACAGTTCTTGAAACATTGTATTTGTAAACGATCTGCTCAGGGCCCCGACTTTGGCTACGTGACGAGAGTGGCCTTGAGGAAAGACGTGAGCAGTCTGGACTCGTTCGGCAATCTGGAGGTCAGTCCTCCCGTCACGGTCAACGGGAAAGCGTATCCGTTGGGAAGGATCATCATCGGCGTGGCATTTCCCACGTAGGCTGGTTTCAGATTTTATTTTGAGTGGAAATAACCCTAACGTGACAGAGGAATTCTGAGGACATTTCTCTTTTGTTTAAGAGCCACCAAAGGACGGAACATGACCAAAGTGGTTCAAGACTTCCTGTGGGCACAGAAGGTCCAAGAACCCATCGCCTTGTTTTCTGACTGGCTGGTTGTCGGCCACGTGGACGAATTCATGACGTTTGTTCCCGCGCCAGACAGGAAGGTAAAACCAGCATTAAGCTTGATTCGCGCTACAAGGTTCAAGTGACGCACTTCCAATTTGTGTCTTCTCAAGTGGCACCATTGTCATATCAATAATAGGAAAACAAAGATATACATGGAATCAGAGCAGATGGTATTCATGCCTCTTCCAATTGTGCTATTGACAGAGGGATAGGGACAAGGCTCGCCAAAAACATGTAATTGATGTGCCCCTATTTTTTTCTTATTTGAATCATTCAAACTGTAAACTATGATCCAAAACACTAATAGAATTTCGAACGTTACAACAATACCCTTAAAAGTATGCCACAGACCCAGGCGAAACTTGGCTCCTCCCCAATGCAGAGCTTGCATCACTTTAACATACTTCCTTGACACCAGTGTCCAAATTTCCCATTAGACAGGGCTTTGGCGCCATCTTGCTGCATAGTAGGGAGTGTACTAAAAATATGACGCCACCATGCAACCTCTCCTTTTGTCTGTTGTGTCCTCGCTGGCAGGGCTTTCGGCTGCTGCTGGCCAGTCCAGATGCGGGCTACAAGCTATTCAGAGGCCTAAAGAACAACGGTCACGGACAGGCCAAACTCTTCGAGGGTACGTCTGTTCTTTTACTGCAATTCATCTGTTTGTCCACAATGTGCAAAACAATCTACTTCCTCAAAGGGCGGAGTGACCAAGTGCCAATCACAGTGGACGACGTACTTGAAGACGAAGCTTTCCAAGCTGAGAACAACTACGTTCAGGTGAGTCTGGTTAGAAACTCACTGTAATCTTCCTGTTGCTTTTTCTAATACAGAGATCGTCCAAAAGAGACACACGCAACTCTCAATTATGGTATACCGAGAATGTCAGCTTTATTGACCGTTTGTCCACAATGCTACAACCGCCCCAACATGGAGGCGATTGTAGATGATCTGCGATCACCAGATGAAAATTTCAGACATCTATGATTCCGCCGCCCTCACGCTGGTCGTCGGAGACTTCAGTCTTGCTCCTCTCTCTCATCTACTAACAGCTTCACACAACGTGCAACAAGGAGGACGAAAACTCCTCATTGCTAAAGGCCAATGTAAAGGGAGCGCTTCTATATTTGAATGAGAGAAGAATATTCTATTTAGTTATCTACGATTGTATTATTGTAATTATCCTCTTTTTATGTACCGCACTTCCTTACAGCTGCGGTCAATGAGAAGGTGAGTTGAGACCCTTGTTATTTTCACCGTTCAGAGCTGCATCGACTGGAACCGAGACGTGCTGAAGCGAGAGCTGGGCCTGGACGACGCCGACATCATCGACCTGCCCATCCTCTTCAAGTTGGAACAGGACGTTGACCACGAGTTCCGAGCCGTGGCCTTCTACCCCGACATGGTATGTTTGAGGCACAAATGAACTACTTTCCAGCGCAGACTGCATACTTTAACATGTAGTCGCTTATATTTTCTTAAAGGAGAGATGTTATGCGCTTTTTTTTTTTTTCCATAATTTCAAAGCGTTCCTATAGGTTTTATTAACGTCTATGACACACCTTTGTCAATATACCACAAGGATTAGGAATTGCATTAATTATAACACACTGTACATCTAACATTTTTCTGAAATTCTTGTAAAAAAATTTAGTAGTGTAAAAAGTATGGTATAAAAAAAAAAAACAACTCACCATAACAATTCACTATAATGCTGAATACAGTTGTTGTAATTACTTTGAGCCAACAATGACACCCAAAGTGTGTTACTTCTGTCCATTCTACTCTAGGGGTTGAATGACTCGACATTTTGTTGTCGTCAGCGCTAATATGATGAACGTGAAGTCGAAGTTTTTTTAGTCGATGATGTCGTTGATATTTTTTTTTCTGCGCAGTACAGTTATCCCCAACTTTTTGCGCCCCGGAAACCGGTTTCACGTAAAGACACATTTCCACGGACCGGAATTTAAAGAAATGAAAACATCCATTCATCCATTTTCTACCGCTTATCCGAGGTCGGGTCGCGGGGGGCAGTAGCTTTAGCAGGGACGCCCGGCCACTTCCATAAAAGTTCCGAACAGAATCGGTGACAAAGGGCGGCTCCTCTATTGCCGAGGCGGCCGACCAAAGCTGTGGCCGTAAGGTAGTCTGTGCCCGTCGTGGCGGCGATCCCCGAACCCGTGGACACCAACCGTGAGGGATGCCGTCAAGCTGAAGGAGGAGTCCTATCGGGCCTTTTTGGCCTGTGGGACTCCTGAGGCAGCCGATGGGGACCGGCTGACCGAGCGGAATGCAGCTTCGGTGGTCGCTGAAGCAAAAACTCAAGCATGGAGTGGAGGAGGCCATTGAGAAAGACTTCCGGACGGCTTTGAGGAAATTCCGGTCCACCATCCGGAGTCTCAGGATCGGGAAGCAGTGCACCATCAACACTGTGTATAGTGGGGATGGGGCGCTGCTGAATACTTCGAAGACCTCCTCAATTCCACCAACTCTGCTTCCTCATGGGAAGAGTCTGGGTTCTCTGAGGCGGGCTCTCCTATCTCTGGGGTTGAGGTCACCGAGGTGGTTGAAAAGCTCCTCGGGGCTGTCCTGGTTGACACGCCTCTGCGACATCGGGGACAGTGCCTCTGGATTGGCAGACTGGGTGGTGGTCCCCCTTTTTAAGAAGGGTGTGTTCCAACTACAGGGGGATCACACGCCTCAGCCTCCCCGGCAAGGTCTATTCAGGGGTGCTGAAGAGGAGGGTCCGTCTGGAAGTCGAATCTCAGATTCAGGAGGAGCAGTGTGGTTTTTGTCCTGGCCGTGGAACGGCGGACCAGCTCTCCACCCTCGGCAAGGTTCTCGAGGGTGCCTGGGAGTTCGCCCAACCAGTCTCCATGTGTTTTGTGGACTCGGAGAAAGGCATTCGACCGGGAGTACGGGGTACCGAACCCCCTGATACGGGCTGTTCGGTCCCTGTACGACCAGTGTCAGAGTTAAATGAAAACAAATGATTTAAAAATACAACTCACCATTAGTAACTGAATGTAACTGTTGTCATTAGTGAGAGCCCTGCGCCATGTTTTTCTTGTCAACGAGCAGGCCGGTTTCATCTAGCATAGCGCATTGTAAGACGGGATATTATAGCCAGGCTCAAAAAAAAAAAAAAAAAGTAAGCATTTCTCTTTTTCACTGTTTTTTTGTTTTGTTTTGTTTTTTAAATTTCACTTGTGTTGATTTGTTACCGGTCTCAGTTTTTGGTAAACTATTCCCACACGCTTTGTAAACCAGCCGTATACACTCACTGACGTCGGTGTCGTAAAGCAAGGCAACTGTCGTGATGTCGGAGGGTGTTGTCGAAAAGAACTTATTTCCTGAAAAGCCACTTCCGCTTCCAGGTCAACATGATCGTGCTGGGGCAAAGCCTGGGCATTCCCAAGCCCTTCGGTCCCAAGGTGAACGACCGCTGCGCCCTGGAGGCGGAGATGTGCTCCCTGATGGAGGGCCTGGGACTCACCTGCACCTTCATCGACGACTTCGCCTCCTACCACCGGCTCCTGGGCGAGGTCCACTGCGGCTCCAACGTGCGCAGGGAAGCGTTCGAGTTCAAGTGGTGGGACCTGGACTTGTGAGTCGAGCGGCCCGGGACTGGGACTGGGACTGGGACTGGGACTGGGGAGCATCACCGCGATGGGCTTTTCACGTCATTAAACATCTCGGTTGTCTTTATTTACAATGAGGATGCAAAGCAATACTGTATGTACAAGCGAGTCTTTTTCACAAGCAGACAAGAAACAGAAATACAATCATTTCAAATCAGAGCGCACTTGTTGGATCGACCACTGATTAAAACAAATAAAATAAAATAAAATGGAAAAAGACGCATGGTTGTGCCATTTCTTTGAGCCCGCAAGGGGGCGCAAGCCATCTATGCTTCAATTGAGCAGGTTCTGTTCAAGTCAAATAAAACATTTGGATTCGAGTCATTAGTTGTTTTCCCCTTCCCCTCTGCATTTTTCACACCCAAATGGGGAACGTAGATCAGCAAACCGAAACAAAGCATGGTGTGCCGCGTGTGTTACATTCAGGAACCTCTGTAAAGACAATCGTTTGTAAAGGCAACCTCAAGATGAGTCACAACGTCGTTCCCAAAATTCTGCTTGGCCCACAAACTGAGGATTGTTTATGGAAAGCCCTGTCAACTAGTTCAACTACATGTTCTTCAGGGAAAACTGCACTCGTTGACAACTGCGTGTTACTAGTACTGCTGGTGACCAAAAACAAATGCTAGTTAATATCTCGTGCTTCACAGGTAGTACAGTACTCGTAGCACACAGATGTCAACATGTAGAACTACACGTTACTAATGAGGCAAAACTGCACTTGTCAACTGTGTGCTATTATTACTACTCGTGATGTCTAATTATACTAGGTTACATCTTGCGCTTCACTAGTACCAGTAGTGTGCAGAACGACAAGAACAAGTACGTTACCGGTGAGGCAAAACTGCACGAGTTGACAACTGCGTGTTACTAGTAATACTCGTGCTTATATCATTTTACTTATCTACCACTTAATTTGTAGTACTAGTAGTGCGCAGATGTCAACTAGTTGAACAACTACGTTACTAGTAAGGGAAAACTGCACTAGTCAACAACTATGTGCTACTACACGCAGAGTTCGACTAGTGCAGTTTTGCCTCACTATTAACATATAGTCATTCTACTAGTGCACAGAAATGTTTGACAGTCGTGGAAAACATTTTCGCTAGTACGGCATAGTCGCTCTAAGTGTGCTGAATTGTCTTAAAGAGGGTGCTAGTGCATTGACAATTGAGTGCACTAGTAGGCTATTCGATTACATGCTCAAACGGCTTTCCATAAAGCGTCCTGCAGTAATATTTGACACGGAGTAAAAAAAAAAAATGTGCGCGATCCGTAATGTACACTGCACGCGGAGATGAATAAAACGGGAATCACAGGTACAACCCACGTGGCACCAGAGGAGGTTTTTTTTTTTCTCGTTTTGTTTTTTTAGTCAAGCAGGTCGACACCATGCACAGTAGCACTCACACGAACAAACACAAACGCTTGAAAATGCTTCGTAGCTGGTCGAGGCACCACAGTAATTATGACTTTTTGTTTTTTACTGCCATTATACCATCAGTGGAGTCGACATTTAGATACTTTTTTAATTATTTTTTTTATGGACATTGAGTTTTATTAAATGCTTGCGGTGTCGTTCAACCAAGTGGCCCCAATCCCGAAGGAACGTGACAAATGCTGTTGTTTGCTCGAAAGAATGTAAAGCACAGGAGTCACACTAACGCTCTGCAGGTCAACAGACCAAACACTCGGCTAAACAAAAACAAAAAAAAAAATATATATATATATATATATATATATATATATATATATATCCATCTTTCAGTTTCTCTCAGTCCAAAAATCTTCCAAACCAGGATGAAGTTGCTCACTGACACACAGCGGCGATGCTGCACGGCCTCGAAAGGATTTTCGGGGAGCAGGAACGAGGACCCGACGCGACGCCCTCGGAGCCTCCGTTCGGCGTCTTGCCGGGACGGCTGGCGGACCCCAACGGAACGCTTCCGGGAAAGTCTCAAAGTCGACCACGGTCGCTCGGTCGTGACGTGTGGTGCCTCTCCAAGAAATGCTGCCAAAGACATACGTAGACAAAAGAGGATGTCAAAAATGCTACCTACAAAAATGCTTGCCATACTGACTCTTTTCCATTGGCAAAAAAGAGTGCATTACTCTGTAATGCATTGGCGGGTAGGCATGGGAATTGGCTGCGTGTGTGTTTACAGGCAACTTTGGCATTTACCGCCAATCAAAGCGGCTCCTCTCGTTCCCTGTAAGTGTTGCGCAATGACGGTCTCAATGGAGACATCTCTGTGCGGAAGAGGACGATGTGTAATCGCAGTGAGTAAAGCATTGCCACAGCTCTTGGCAACAGACGATGTGAGCGGGTCCCCTTATAAAATAGCCAATAAGATGGCGACATGAAAATGTCCGTGGACCTCGGCATATTTCAAATTCACCAGAGTCTGCGCCAGCAGTTTGGACCGAGTTTCCGCCACCGAATTTTCATTCCGCAAGGTGCATCTCCAAGGACACAGCCTTGCCGCGCCGAAACGTCTATTGTTGTTCAATGTGTACAATACGGGTTAGGGTTGTAAATGACAAGAGAATGAAGTCGAAAGCAGCCCCTAACCTGATAATGAGCGGGGATGCGGCGACTCAGCGGCGTGTAGCTAACAGTTCTGCGTGAAAACACCAACAGTAGAATATCAGCTTGTCGCAAAGCAAATGTATTTATGTAGCGCATTTCATACACAAGGTAACTAACTCAATGTGCTTTACATGATGAAAAGCACTGAAAAACAAAGACAAAAAAAAAATAGCTTATAAACATTTCAAACTCAGTGAAAAAAAAATAAAACATACAATTAAAAGAGTAATACAGTGCAAGAACCATCATCATTTAAAAAGAGTTTTTAACCAGGAGCTTGTAGTCATATTTTGAAATCAATCTATTTATCTTTATACCCAGGACTTGTGCTCCAGAAGCGGGCGCTCCGACCTGGCACGGCCATCTGTCGCTTTCGTCTCGGGTCCCTGAGGCCCGTCACTTTGATGCTGGAGTCGAGACGCTGGCGAGTGCGAAGAAGGTTCAAACACACAAAGCAAATGAGTATAGTGGTGCCTGGAGATACCAGTTTCATTTGTTCTGTGACCACGCTTGTAACTCAAAACACATGCATCGCAAATCATCTTTTCCCATTGAAATGAATGGAAATTCCAGTCTCAATCAGTATTCTTTATCCTCTGTGAAGAACAACTATTATTAGTGCCGTACCGATGCCTCAATCGGCAGTTCATCCGTCCGTCTGTCTTATACTGCCCCCATCTAGCCAAGGCAGTCGCACCAGAAAGAGCAGCACGATGGCCATTCAATTGATGGAGTGTGACGAAAACTTTGTAATCCCATTTAATTATGTCATTACTGCATGACAAAGAATATATGACTGTGAGTACTGTTCTATCGCCGGTCTTCATGTGTTGCTGCACCGTTTATTCTTCAACCCACCACTTATATAGAGGCTATTTAGCGTTAGCGTTAAGCTAGCAGTTTGAAAGTTGTGTGGCTGTTTTAAATAGATTTAACATTTCCAAAACAACAACCTCCCCTCCTTTTTTTTGTTGATATAGAAAAGGGATTCATTGGATTTAGATTTACGATGGGAAATATCACTTTCATAGTTTTTTTAGTCAGATGTTTTAATCACGAAAAGAGAGGTTCGTTCCACTGTATACATTTATTGTAACACTACAATAGACAAATATGTTATAAAATGCATGTCAGACATAGCATATGTAAACTTGTAAACGAACAAATCGAGTCCCAGTGAGAACGATAACAAGGGGCCAAGTACGAAAACTGTAATTTGTTAAATATCTATACAGTATATGAAACTTATGCAATAGTCTGATATATGCATAGTGTAAGTGTACAGTATGTATTGAACATAGTCAGTCACCTGTGACGCCTGCGTGGCTCATGCGGAGCGATGCATCGTCCAGCGAGTCCCTCTTGTGTGGCGTCGTGGCCGACACGCTTTCCTGCAGGGAAGTTAGAAACGTGCAACAAAAGCATTTCCATCAGCGGTGGCCAAGAGTAAATAGTAAAGTCGGTCATTTATCCATTGATTTATTGTCAATAATAAAGTCCAAATGTTACTAATGCTATACAATTAAGAGTAAAATCAATCTTTTCAAATCTTACATTAATAAATAATTGCTTAACTACTTACAATTAAATTCGTTTTGAATAATACCATTTAAAAAAGTATGACTTCATCTTATTTTAATAAAATAATAAATAAAACAAATATTCTGAAAATGGATTAATTCAAATGTATTTATTCCTTTCTATGTTTTACTCATTGATTCCATGAATTTATCAAGACATTTTTCTTGCCAATTTGAAGTTGTTTTGCAACATTCGTGACATCCATGTTAACATTTTTTCTCATCCACAAATGACTTGGCCCATTTGCCTCCAAAAGTGATTGGACCCTGATTTGCACTAACGCTGCATCCAGCCAGGGTACACCGTCCTCACCAGTCCCGCGTCGTAGTCGTCGTCAGCCTCGTGCTCCTCCACGACGCTGGCGAAGCTGCTGGCGTCGGAGGATGATCGGGAAAGGTCCTGAGCCTCCGGGATGGACGGCGCCCTGCAACACATGACCAAGCTGCACGCCCTACGTGACTCTGACCTTCCTTTGTCTTCATCTCCGTGTTATGCGACAGGGAGCGGCTACTGAAGCGCTACCTGTTCTTGGCAGGGGTAAACTCAGGAGAACTGTGATTGGACGAGTTGTCCGATCTATTTTCCTGGGAGACCAGGCCGCCGTCGGACATCCTTTGGGTGCACGGTGACACATCGCGGCTGCGGGGCGACATTGTCACAAAATCACCGAATGGCAAACCTCTCGAATTTGTTTTGCATTCATCCAAAAAGCGTATTGCTCTGTGACAAATTCACTCACATATAATGACAGAGAAGCAAATAAATAAACAGCCGACCTCAAATATTGATGCCACCGGTGAAAAAAAAAAATATGGACTGTAAATATCTATGATATATATATATATATATATATAAACTCAACGGCATATATTCTTTATCCTCTGAAAACGACTAATATGATTGCAGAATATTGAGTCACTGAGAGTAGAGATGACTTTTCTTCATTTGTCTGTGTGATGGTATTGTACTGCCGCCGGTGGTCAAGGCAGGGGCATACACGATGAATTGAATTGAAGCATTAACTCATTCACAGATGATGAATCATTGTTATTATATGCGTTTATAAAGTACAATATTGTTGAGTGCTATTTTCATGTTTCCGTTTTTTTTTTTGGTGGGTGCGGGAGCCGGAACACATGAATGGCCAATCATTTCAATGGGGAAAAATGATTTGAGATACAAATGTTTGAAGTTATGAGCATGGTCATGCAACAAATGAAACTCATTTGTCTGTACCTCCTCTCTTGGACCTCCTGGATGTTCTCGATGCCGATGGCGCTGCTCCGACGGGAACTGAAGGGTCCCGACTTCTTCCTGGTGGGGCTTTTCCCGGGAATGATCAGGGACTGCCACACGGGGGGAGACGACATTCAGACACACTCAATGCCAACAGGAACACCGCGTGGCTCGGCTCGGCTCGGCTAATGGTGGTGCGAGGACATCGGATGTTATGTTCGGCTTTATCAGTTTTATCAGCAGTGCAAAAAAAAGACCAACTGTGCGATGCAAAAAAGGCAAAGTTAAGAGTAGCTGTGAAAAACGTCACGTGACACGGGAAATACAATACGTTGGCTGCAGCATCTGAGCACACGCAAATGGAGGAAAAAAACACCACATTGAACAAGAAGGGAGAAATAAACATGAACCTCTTCTATTGTTCCTATCCCTATGGCGCTGCCTCGTCGGCCGTATTTACTGGGACTTTTCCCCGGGACGAGCAATGACTGAGGCACACAAACAAAGGCAGGGTGGGACGGGAGAGAAGAAAACAGATTGAAAAAGCCCAAATAAACACATTGTAACATCTCATGCCCATAAGACACACGCAGCCAGAGACGCACGAAGATCATCAACTAGCAGCCACATTTCCTTTTTCCCCACCTATTTTCGCGCGACAATCTCTTTGCACTTTGTGTGATCGTTGAGAATGCTCAAAAGTTACTTAAAGCATTGCTTCTTCAGTAAATAACCACAATGTTATGTCAAATGGACCTGTTACAATACAATACAAAGATTTTCAAAATAATCATACATATAAAGGCTAAAACATTTGCTGAACTGACTTTTGTCCTTTTCTTACTTGTATTAGATAGTTAATTATATTCATGTTGTATATTTATTTACTCATCAATTTTCCTTTCATCAATTTTATTAAAACACCTGCCCAGACATGCTATGTTAAATATATTGGACAATTTTAAAGTGGACACATGTAAAAAAAAAAAAAAAAAAAAAAGATGTTTTTATGTCAATATCTATTTTTTTTTAAATATATAATAGAATAAAAAAAATAAAAATTCAACATAAATGCTCCAAAACCTCTTCAGTTTTTTAAAGTCTTAACCTCTTATTTTTATCCTTTTATTATTATTGTTCTTATTATTTTTCATTTATAAAATCAAACTTAAATACTGTATATTGACTCAGCAATGATGCAAGAGTCTCAAAGGGGGCGACGCCTTAAGTGTTTCTTCTCCAAGGGCCATAACAGGAGTGTTAATAAAGGCTGCCTTATAATACTTTTACCATGCAGCAAAATATTTCCAATGAGAACGATTGTTTCAAAATCAAAACAAATTGAACTGGACAAAGAGAGCGTCCAGTGTACAACACAATTAAATCAACAGTTATTCATTCTGAAAATTATAAGAAGACTGCGGAACTCTGAATTCAAATCTAAAGCTCACATTAGAATCATTTGAACACTCCTTTGAAAGCACATTGCGGATCATTTGACTGTGGGCAAATGCATTCAGAGGCTCCTGTGTTTAGGACGGTGTTCCATTCCCATAAACCGCCGGAGTCTGCCACTAAGCTATGCTAACACAGTGGCAAAGTCATAATTACGGTGAATATTTGCACGAAAAAACCCGTTCAAGCCCGAAAGAGAGGAAAACAGGCGCTGTGGTTTGTCTTCAACCGAGGCCAACGGAGACTGAGCACCCCTTTAAGTAGACGCGAGACAGCGATGTTCATTTTGCAGCCACACGTGGCGAAGTCACACATGCGCTACATAGGAGGCGACATGCTAACAATACAGTCGACGTCACATGCAGTAGCAGACACAGGAGGGGCGGAGCGGAGCAAGGGAGTCTGGGTAGTCAAACAGTCGCAACCTGAAAATTCCCTACTTTCAAAATACAAGGATTATACCAACAGAAAACAACCATTGCGAGGGTGGTTTTGATTGGAGTCAGGTGTGGATCATAAAGAAGAAGAGTGGCTTTTTTTTTACATGTCAGGGTTCCTCCACATTTGAAATTTCAAAATTCCGTACTTTTTCCAGACCTTAATTACCAGACCTCTCTGTACGTGAGTAAGTAAGTAAGTCAACTAATTTCTTCCGGCCTCCACATTTTTTTTTGCCTCAATTCAACGGACATTGTGCTTCTCCTTTTTGCGCGCGTGGCTCGGCCACCTGGGGGTAGTTTAACATAGACATCAGGTCCTCAGTAAACTGCAGTTCGAGGTGTAGTTATGAGAGAGGATGAAGAATAGATTGTTACAGTGTATTGTCTGCCTACATGCGTTGCTGCACCATATGTGTTTTAACACTGCAATACTGACGCTATTCGTTAGCCCGTCAATGGCATTTTTCATCGTGTTAGCATTAAGCTAAACAGACTTACCCATGGCAAAGAAATGTGGTTGATTATATGTACGTATATAAACCTCCTGTGCAGGCAACCGGATAGCTGATTTTATGATTTTTATTGTATTTTTTTTTCTCTTTCATGAACCTTTTCAAACTGCTTTGTTTGAGGACTGCATTTGCCTTGCGGGATCCATCCATCCATCCATCCATCCATCCATCCATCCATCCATTTGGTGAGCCGCTTCTCCTCGTGCCGGAGCCTATCCCAGCTGTCATCGGGCAGGAGGCGGGGCACGCCCTCAACTGGTTGCCAGCCAATCGCAGGGCGCATAGAAACAAACAACCATTGGCACTCACATTCACACCTACGGCCAATTGAGAGTCTCCAATGAATGCATGTTTTTGGGATGAGGGAGGAAAGCGGAGTGCCCGGAGAAAAGCCACGCAGGCACGGACGGGGAGAGCATGCAAACTCCGGGGATCGAACCCGGGTCCTCAGAACTGTGAGGCAGACGCTCTAACCGGTCGCTCACCGTGCCGCCCCTTGCGGGATCAATAAACTAATCTCTCAGACTGTTTTTTAGAAAATAGAAAAGTTTCCATTGTCCATGCTTTTCCAGACCTGTAATTAATTGTAATGGTTCTTTTTGAAACCTATTTTTGATATTGACCGTTGGAACCCTGACACGTGGATGATAGTGTAGTGTATCCTGCACTGAAGCACAACGCGCTACTTACAATGCCGGGTGTTTTGGGGCTCTCGGCCAGATTGTGGGTAAAGCTGCCACTGTGACTAGTGGAGACCGTGTGTGACTTCTTGCTACTGAGGCCCACGGCATCCATTGACTGGCTTCTGCTGCGGATGACCCGCTATACAGAGAGAGATGAGGACACACGGTCAACGGATGGGGAAAATCAATGGCGTCATTAAGGGTTGTATCATTTGGGGTGGGGGGCCTTGGATACTTTCCATAGGAGTTAAAACGTCCTGAATGAAGTGGAAAACCCTTCGAGCCGAACCAGCCAAAGTGGTACGATTTGGAGTTCTACCAAAATTGGTCAGACGTCAAAGAAAACTGCCGCAAATCTCGCACAGAAGGGGAAATGTGTCTTGATCAGGAAAGGACACCGAGGGATGCAATGGCTCACTTCATTCATTTTCAATTGGAAATGGGTCATTTTTCATATGATGCCCACGGAATTTCCTTTAGCATCAATTCATTTGACCGAAAAGAGTATTTGAATTATTGACAGCTGCTCTTATTTATTCATCCATCTATTATCTGGGATCGGGTAGCGGGGGCAGCATCTTACGCAGGGTAACCCAGCCTCTTCCCTCTTCCCAGCCACTTCATCCAGCTCTTCTTGGGGGATCCCCGAGTCTCTCCGGCCAAACACCTTGTTCTCATTCAAAAGGGAATCATTGTTCATAAGGGGAAAACATTTTCCAACCTGATATTTTTCACACTTTAATGCCAAAACATATTTACCGTTATGCGACCCAAATGAAATTTCATGATTTACAACAAGGTTTCTGAAGATGCTAATTACGTTGTTTTTGTTTGAAGTGCTGGCTGCAAGGGTGAAAATGCTTTCATTGTCTTTATGACCGCTCGCTTTTTTTTTCCATTCCCGGAAGTAGTCGTTGTCAACGTGACAAGAGCATGTTGTCATGACAGCCAGGGCTCTGTACCCGATTGTCAGGTGGAAACTGGACTTGCCGTTGGGCCAGCAGCGTAGGGGGTGGGGAATATACACCCAAAAAAGCTGTGTAAAGTGTGAAGTTCTGTAAATTGGAATTCTTGTAAACATGTTTTGAAAACACCTGGGGAACTGTTTTAAAAAGTGAAAAAACGGACATTTTTCTCCACTAAAGTGTTCATCAGGCATACACAATTAGAGCTCCCGGCGCTCCGGCCTGGCGGCTTGGACGCACTCCCGCGGCCCAAATGGATTCATGGAGCGCAGCCAGTCAGGACAGAGAACCTCTAGTACATAATGTCCCCCCCCCCAAAAAAAAAAACCATCCGTCGCAAGCCAAGCGAGGAAATCAAGAGCCACAGGCCTGATCCTTTGAGAAACAAAAGCCATTTTCTCCGCTTGGCTTTGTCGCGAATGAATACCCAGAATCCCCAGGCCGTGAGACAAGGGAGACAAAAAAGCATCTGCAAAGTTCCTCATTCTCACTCATGCAGATGAGGTCGTGCCTTATCGCAGAGAAAAAAGAAGAAGTCGTAGGCCGTACCTTGAAGGACTCGAAGAAGCCTCCCCCTCCTCCGCCGCCGTTCTCCAGCTTGTCTTCGTCCCCGCCCAGGCCCATCATGGACTGGCTGTTGATGTGCAGCTCCTCGTACAGGGTTTCCAAAAGGGCCGAACGTGTGCGCTCCTGGAAACCACCAAAGTCTTCACCAATACTGTACGTACGCCATGGGGTACGATGACACAAGATTAGCACTTGCACCTGCAGTGTAAATTCAGCTTTGGTCTACCCGCCTGTTACTTGGCGGTGAACCCTTGCCACACATTTTAAACACATTTAAACTCATTAAAAACACATTAGAAGATATTAAAACTCACTTTCTAAAGTAGTGCTTATTGTTTGTTTATACTCTCTCGCTTGCAAAGTTTTCCACAAAAGGGGAAAAGTGTGCTTGCTTCGAACTATTGTGTCACTTAGCCTAATGCTAACAACCCATGCAAAACGCCATTGACATGCTCACAGTTAGCAAGGGATATTTGAACACAAACAGTGGCGCAACACCAAAGACAATATCACGATACTCACAGGCATATATTCTTTATCCTCTGTGAAAAATGACTAAAATAACAGCATCTTACTCAACCAGTAGTAGCAGTACTGTAGAAGAAGAAGAAGACTTCGGAAAAAAATCTGCGACTAAGTGAATCCGCGGGTGCCGAAGCGCGAGTATGCGGGGGTCCACTGTCATGGAATGTTTCATTTCAGTGAGGAAAGCATCATCACGTAACAAATGCAAGCCGTATCTCAAGGCACCACTGGAGCATCGATGTCACAGCCCTCGCCTCACCTCCAGCTTGGAAAACTTCTCCGCCTTATAGCAAGCGTACTCGGCATTGATGAGCTTGGTGAAGAGGAACTCGCGAAGCTCCGGGCCCTGAAGAAGGAAAAAGAAGGAGAAGAAGAAAGAAAACGCTATCACGGTTAGTTTGGGTTTTACTGGTCTCGAGTGACGCCATCGCTGACCTTTCTGAAGATGGCCGGGTCAGGCAGGGCCGGCCCAAAGAAGGGCACGTCGTCCCTCGCTGTCACTGACACCTGAACAGGAGGCGGCGGACGTAGAAAACTATCTTGATCCTCGCCCATCGCTATCTCGGGAGAAACAAACCTTGTAGGTGACATTGTCCGTACACGCGTCCTCCACCTGGACCACCGCGTAGGCGTGGAGGAAGTTGGACTGGATCATGTCGGGAACGAAGGGCGTGTTCGCTTCCTGGAACACGATGGCGACGATGTCGTTGCCTATGTGCCTCTTCCTCTGCAGCTGGTACGACACACAATCACGGACAGGGTCAACGCAACGCGGCAAACTGTATGGGGAGGAGGATTCGACCGAATCAAATTCCATTGTAAGGCGTTTCAAAGTAGCAGGATCATTCAAAAAGTAGCGAAAACATTTCGTTACCAGTCAAATAAATTATGCCAGGGTACGTAAACTTACGAGCGCACATGTCGATCTGGCTCGAGCAGAGGTGAGTCATTTTTGTGCTAAAGGGATTTTGATTTTGATTTGAAAACAAACAGATGTGCTCGGTCATTTGCAGATGAGGTCAGAAAAAAGGTTGAAATATCTGTGTAAGACATTTTATTATAATACAAAATAATAATTATTTGAAAAAGCCAGAATGTATGTGGACAATGAAATAATCATTCATTCTCCTTTTTGATTTATTTCTAATGATTTTTTTAGTGAATAAATAAGTCCTTAGAAAAAATACAAAATGTTAAATGAATTGGACTACATATGTTATTGTTTTCAGTTTATTATTTACAATACATCAATGAACACCTTTTATATTTGTGTTCATGTTTGAATCTGTTTGCTACAGAAAGCAGAAAGAAAGTTAAGATCTTGACTCGTAGATGAGCGAAAGGAGCTCGTTTTTCATACTTTGCTGGACGCTTCGCTGGAATTGATCTTTATCTTGGAGCTGATATTGTGCTCCTCTGTACATAGTTTTGACAGTGCACGTGGTGTCTGAAATGTCTGAAGTAATTCATATGACAGGACTCTGGGCAAGGTAAATGTTTGACAGGCCAGAGATTACAGAACAAAGCGTGTTCTGTGTCCATGCTTTGCCCACTCTAGAATATAAAAGCTCTGTCATTAGGAGAGCTTTTTCCTTCAAAGCAGCGGAAGATAAAATTCAAATTGAAGAACATTTTCTTCGAAAGCAGCGTTAGAGGCAAAAAGGGGAAGAAAATGCAGAGCAGCGGCTGCTTCATCAGCGATGACTTTATTGGCTGTCATCTTTCATATGTTCATATGCGCTCAACGCAGCCACGCGGATAACACGCTCCTCATCTTTTCAACGCAGATGGGAGCGCTTGGAACGCCTTCGAGCGCGGAAATGGACAACAACGGGCACAGTGTCCTCCAAAAGGGGCCAAATTGGAATGGCGTGGACCTCCACCCAGGCCCAAAAATGGCAATTCGGATCAGCGCCACCATCGCCGTCGTTGACATTCACGCAGACATTAAAGGGGTGTTTGCAACTTCAAGAAAAAAAAATACAATCTTTGATTTTATGTCGGATTTGTTCAAACTGGCAGTACGGCCTGACAGGAGTACATGAGTAAAACGATCTGTGGGGGGGAATAATAAATCAGCCCTCTCCGGCTCCATCTTTTGCCTCTAATTTGATTTGCAACCACGCCTGAGGAAAAACAACCAATCAGAGACAGAAATCGCTGCATCCCAAAAACTCAATGCAGCTCTGCTTACCTTTTGGCGTCTACATGAGAGCAGCAGCGTCAAACTTTCTGCATGATATTGCCTTCTTGTCGTAGTGTTTTAGTATGGTGGCCATCACTTGAAAGTGGCTCTGGATCTTTGCCCAGCTGAGCTAGACATATCATGTCGTGGGGGCGTCTATGATGTCAATGAAGAAGTGCAGAATGACTCACATTTTTAGAGACAGGCAGATGAAAGATTTCCCGTGTTGTTTGATTTCACACTTGACGGGTGGCTGGCACGCGAGACCCAGCTTGTGTACAAGTCAATCAAATGTCACTTTCCAGAAGGTGTCGCCATTAAATACATACAAAAGGCGACGAGAACCCAAGAAGCTCCTTGGGGAAGGTCATAGGATGATTGCTCGACTTTTTGCTCCTTTTTTGTCTCACTCCGGAATCAGGCCACGTGAGCTGTCCGCCCTTCTGATAACAGAATGGAGGGTTACCATGGTAACAAACGCCTTAAGCGCGCCGAAGAGTCGAGGGGGACTAACGCAATATCTTACATGGAGAACACCACCATCGGTGCAGTGCGGAACCACCATTGCGATTCTCAACCCGACACGGGTCACTGCGAGTCCGTTACATACCAATGAGTTGCCAATTAGCCCGCAGGCACGAATGAGCTCACCGCAGCGTCGCCGTACCTGCTGGGAGTCTCCCTCGGTGTAAGGCAGCTTGGTGGAGACGTGGAACATGATCTCCTTGCCGTGGAAGTTGGCGTACACCGATTCCGTCCCCGTTTGGCCGTGCGCGACGTCCAGGCCTCCTCGGAAGCTGCAGGATTACAACGGACGAGACAGATGAGACGGGAGCGAGACGCATCTGTGCCAGGCCTAATTGCGTTTTGAGTCTTAACCTTCAAGTCTCAAGTGACTGTGGCAGAACTCAAGCAAGTCGTTACTTTGGTTGAGCGAGTCATACGTGAAGTTGTACTCAGTCTTGCTCAGTCCTAACACATACAAGATAAGATACAAGTTTCATTTGTCCCGCGACCGCAGTCTTAACGGCAAACTCTTTCAAATCAATGGAAAGAGCCACTAATCCGTTCCAAGCCGAAAGGAAAAGAATAAGAAGATGAAGCAGCCTCACGCGCCCCCCCAAAAAAGAATGCTGCATAAAACATAGAGCAATAACGTCATTGAATAGAATATAAAGAATGGAACAGTTTTTGCATCATAATTCAATCATTGCGCCTCCTTCTTTGGTTGCGCCACCGGGAGGCAGTGTAATACACAAATGAAGAAGACTTTCACAGCTGCTATAAGTGACTCAGTAAACTGCAGTAATATTTGTTGTTTTTCATACAGGACAACGAACATATGCCCATGAGTATTGCTATATTGCTTGTCTACATGTCTTTTCAAATGTGCTTATAACGCCACCACGATCCCTGCTATGAGAACTGAGTAATAAATATGCTTAAGCACAGATATATGAAAATTCGACGTATTTGTGCCAAGACTTGAGACAGACGTTCGATGTCATCGCTCTCGTGTCTCCTACCTTTACATTGCAAACCTTACATGCTGCTGTTCTCTTTTTCCCGATTGAATCCAAACATCCTAATTTTCAGAGCGCCTTGTTTCACGGTGGCCTCTGCGGTCGGCATCGACGGAAACTGGTGGGTTGCGCCCAAACAGAACAAATGGCGCACAATCGTGAAAGCACTTCTTTTTAAATGGAAACTGGTAAGATTTTCATGAACGTTATGCGTACATGTAAAGTCCAATTCAAATTTTTCATAAGCTTGACCTCAAATCCTAAAACTGTTGACTTTAGTCTCTGGATTCACTCCTGGTGCACGCTGCATGACAATTACCCTTTATTAGGAGTTCATTTACAGGTGATGCATAATCAGTAGTGAAGTGAATAATGGCCAATCAGAGCGCCCCGTTGTAAGGGTAGTAATTACAGAATGATGCGATATGATTTCCATATTTTGCACATTAGGACTCAATATCTTGATACAACATGTGCGTGATAATCACCACAGTTGAAAACAGAAACACAAACAGTTATTTTATTTATTGCTCAAGTCAGCTCCAAATGTGTGATTTCCTACCTTCTGCAAGTCTTTAGGATACTTTGCTTAGCATTTAGTTAACGTGGTAAATAAACATTAGCAGTCAAGGCAAAGCCATCGCTGATTAGCGGGGGAGGAGGAACTATTGAAAGGTTGTCAACGTGTATCATTCTTGGCTTTCTCACTCATATAGGGAAATGAGCCATTAGACTTAGAGACTCAAGCATAAACCATCGTCCGTGAAGGACACCCACCCATCGCAAACCACGATCTGGAACAAAAATGGACTAAAAAAACAAACAAAGAGCACGTTTACCCTTTAAAGTCATGCAGCTCAATCTTCTGGCCCAGGAACTCCAAGAACTCGGCAAAGGCCGGGCTTTCTTCCATGTTCCCAAAGACTTCCTCCTCTGTGCTCTGCAAGAATAAACGCGAGAAGAACGGCAGTCAGGAGCGGCGACGCGTCTTCAAGGAGAAACATCTGGGGAGGAGCACTCGCCTGACCAAACTTTTGATAAATGACTCCAAACTTGAAATTGTTATTGATCACGTGCTCGTCAAAGGTGACAATGAGGCGTGACGCCTGGGGACCAGATGATCGAGACCGTCAATACAAAAAACGAAACACTTCAAAACAAGTTCAAAGGACTTACCTTTGGGTAGAGAACTGGATAAAACCGATCCACGTTGACTTCTTCGCAAACAAGCTGGAACCACCGAAAAGAAGACGATGAGGAAAAGGAAAGGCCGCGCTTTTTTTCTTTGACCTTTGACATTTTTCTTACCTTGGCCATCTGAACCACGTTGGGGAACTCTGTCAGGCAGGAAATTGGGATGACATCGTGGTAGGTTCTTAGCCTAGAGCTGAAAGTCAAAGAGTTATTCAATTATGAAGAGGGGATTCGTCTTCTCTCTGCTTAAAGTGACAAAAGTAAGAGTGACACCGGCAACCCTGACAATGTCCAAAATCAAGGCGAGAGTCTACCAGCTAGTAAGCAAAAAGCTGTCATACTGTCAATACTGGAAACGTCAGGATATTTGTGCTCTCCTTGTTTCAGCCTATCGAGGTTTCTCTTCTGCAGTTGGCAAGTCGCAAGTCGCAAGTCTCAGTCAATCACCGTCGGACTTGGAGATATTCTTTTCTCAATGTTTGAACTCGAACCCGTGATGGACAGTGTGTATATGTAATCAAATATAGCTAGTTGAATTATATTTGTGCTGCATTTGAGTGCTCTCCTTGTGTCAGGATTTTTGAAGGAACTGAGCCTACGAAGTTTTCTCGTGACGACTCTCAGCCAGTCACGCTCATACCCGGAGAGCTGCTTTCTCGACGTTTGAGCAAGAGCCCGCTTCCCCCAAAACTGTGACTGTTGACTTGAATGATATTTGCGCCGCATTCAAGGGTTCTTTTTGCTCCAGCACGATAAGGCGACTGAGTCTGCGGAGTTTTTCTCGTCGGCGCTCGATCACTCGCCATTTTTCAATCGATCACGTTCAAAATTGCCAATATTGTTGTTATATTTTCTCAATGAGAGTATGCAAGGTACAAAAAAAAAAAAAATATATATATATATAAATCTTGAGTGTAAAGTAATTTAACAAGAGCAAAAAGTTCTGTCCTCTTGAGCGAAAGAATGGACATGCAGTGAGATTGTAAACCGTGACTGTTCTTCTCTCTCCTCCCCCAGTGCGAAAGAGAGAACACAATAACGATCTGGGCTGGGTGACTGCAGGCTTGCATCATCCACTTTACAGCCCCGTTCAAAGAAACACAACGAATTCGTCCGGTATGTGAGTCGCGGGGGCGCCAAGGGACTGTCATTATTTTCGCACAATGCGCCAGTTGAGGATTTAAAGGCACCAATGCGCATTTGAACCCGTAATGTCGACAGTTTGTCATTTGGGGAACGTGGCTCAAAGTGACCAATGAGCATGACCTTCCTGCTGCTCAGTTCATATGTCCCCCAACAAATTCATTGTGTGTCTTGTAACTTTCCGAATCTGATCAATATACCAATGAGTTTGTCTCCGTTGAGCTCCAGTGCTGCTTTGCAACTTTTTCTTATATGTGATCGGGATATTTAGACAAGAAGGAGAGTTCTTGTTTCCTTGTTGCCACGACAACAGCAGAACACCCCAGTGTTGCACCATTTGTTTGTTTTGAATGACATGTTACATTGGAGTTAAGATGGGATTGCTTTCCAAAACTTCCACTTTGTCGGTCTGAGAAGAAAGTGACACTGTTTTGTCCTTTTTTTGGGGGGTTGCAGTTGAAAAGGGTCCCTAGCAGCCTAGACCCCGCCTCTCGCCCAAAGTCAGCCGGGATAAGCTCCAGCCTACCCATGACCCGAAAGAGGATAAGCAATATAAAACAATGGACGATGGATTCAGCTATACTAAAATCAAACCCTTTAATTTGACTTGAACTCCAAGTAAAACAGCCTAAAATGAACCCAAACCTTAAGCCTAACTTGAATCCTAATCCCGAACTAACCCCTTAACCAAAAGATGAACAATAGCACGAAACAGCTCGGTTCATGCCAATACAAGATAGAAGCCAGGAGACGGATATAAACAAGCAATTCCGTCAATAAGAGTGGCCCCAACACTATTAAACCTCCATAACAGCATTCGTAAAAGTTCATCTCATTGAAGAACAAATGAATGTGGATGGTCAGCAAACAGCTTGTCGTTTTTTCAGAGCAAGCCAGTGATGCCCTTTATGAGCAATTATATGCGTTTTTGAAATGAATCGCTGTGTCATTATCAGTTGCTCAAGGGCGGGGGGGATATTACTTCATCTTCTACCATTAAATAGATACAAATGTGGTGACAAAGGCAAATGATAAACTGAATAGTAGCTATTCAAAATCAATAAATAGGATCATAAGTAGACGTACCGCAGCATCAGGCGCAGATGCTCCTGATCCCCGATGACGTCGTACTTTAATGAGAAGACCAAGTGGCCCAAGGCGGCGTCCACGGTGTAGTAATTAAAATGCTCCTGGTAGAAGATAGGCAGAAGAAGATTGCATGCAATGCATGCACGCATGATCTGATCTGACAAGGGATAATACAATGAAGAAAGCCCATGATGACAAATAGATGATGTTCACGAGTAGTCATGGTTTTCAGTAGACGAAGACACTGTCAACTCGGCTCACTTTGCCCATGAACTGTTTCCTGTAGATCTTGGCGGTGCTGTTGGTCTCGAGCTTAACGCAGGAGGCGGGGCACGGAGGTTGCTCCGCCTCCGGGGTCTCTCGAGGCTTGTGATTGGTCCCCTCAATCCAGTAGCCTCCAAACTGGGGAAGCAGGATGAGCGGGAACGGGCCTCTGCGACCAAGAACCTGCAATAGTCACATTGCTCAAACGATGTCCTTCCAAACTCGAATAGTATGTAACGCTATTGGTGCTGCATTTAAGTGCTGTCCTCTTTTTGAGCCACTGATCCCACGGAGGGTTCTCGCCAGCGCTTGAGCAGCCACAGTTATCCAATCAGTCAAGATACTGTTCTTTCACCGTTTCAGCGAGATCCCAATTTCACAAAAAATGGTGAGAGACAGGAAAATATAAAGTTACAGTACTTGTTTTGGAGCTTCAGAACCGAGAGAGGTTTCTTGCCAGTGCTCTTAGCAGTTTCAAGATGTTCTCGAAAAGAGAACCCAATTCCAAGAACCTGTGAGACCTTTGTTATATTTGTGTCCCATTCAAGTGGACTCCTTGTTTCCGGACTTTGGAGCTACCAAGCTTGCGGCATTTTCTCATCAGCGCTCTAGTAGCCGTAGTTCTCAATTACCAGCTTCAGACTTGAATATCGTATTTTCTTCGCGTTTCTCAAAGTCAAAGGAATAATCCTACAGCAGTTGAAAGATTTCCGTGGTCTATCTCCCCCCTGTTTCCTCTCTATCAAGCAGAGATCGATGTGCGTGATGGTCACACAGAATGTTCTACCAAAAGTCATGCAGATTTGTTGATTTTGCCAAGAGTTAACAATCGAACACACAAAATATGTGAGTTTTATGCACTTGTTCAGTACCTCGTGAACGCTGGGATATGGGATGTAGTCCTCTTCTGTCTGCAGAAACAAACATGAGTCAAGGCAACAAAAAGATGCTTCTGCTCAAAACTCGAAGTGGGCGCCATCGCCGTCACGCACACGCAGCGCGACCTTTTTCATGGGCACTTGTAGCGCCCTTCAAACATGACGAAGATGGCAATATTTCCCTTTGTGAATGCAGTGGTGTTATTTGGCAAATGCTACTTGCTAATGCATTCCTTATTTAAACACACAATACTGAACATTCATTTCACCACTTGGGAAGTTTCATCTTCCAATTTCACCCTCGGATTCTCGCGCCAGTCATACTTCCTGCCCGGGCCTCAATTTTGTGATCGAGGAACATGCATCGAGATCGATGCCCTGTCGAGAAAAAAACAAAAACACTGCATCCGCAGATAGATATTGGGGTTTTCTGTTTTATTTTTGGGTGAGTTCAAGCACTCCACGTAGTTGCAAACTAGAATGGATATCTTCAAATGGCGAACCACGGTCCGGATCTGGACCGAGTCAAAGTCTCATGCGGACCCAGGGGAAAAGGCCGTTAAATAAAGATTCCAAAAAAAACCTGTCTGACAGCTGATAAGGGAGAAAGTTCGTATATCATCCATCACGTTGCGCTCGGTGCGGCGACGGGAGGATTTGCGACTCACTTTGAGGGGCGGAGGGAGGGGGCATCTCTGCTCGTCCATTCTGCAACCCTGCAGACAGGAAGAAAGGTATCAAGGGATGCAAACACAACAGCTGGGAAAAAAAAAGAGAGAACCACAGCATCTTTCAAGGGCACAAGCTCAACAGAAGCATTATTTGGATATATTTTTACAAGCGTCAAAGTCATTCCTAGCGCAGCACGGAGGTGTCGGATTATTCTTTGTTGCCCGTGACTCACGATCATGTTACATAAAGTCAATCAGATGGTTAGGGGAGGAGGTAAAAGATTAAAAAAAAAAAAAAAAAAGATAAAGATAAAGATAAAGATAAACACGGGGAAAAAAGCCAAACTCCAGAAGTCATTAAGCAGAAATGCTGGTGCGGACTGAAGGGGTTGTATCTATTCTTATTCTGCTTACAGTTCCCAAAGCCCAGAGTGTGTTTGTGAGTAATGTGGAGAAAAAAACAACAAAACATTGCTGATCAGTAAGCTGTTTGTGTGGAAAACCCCACAGCGAGACTTGAGACTTGAGACGCATCAAATTTTGATGCTGATCTTTTCGGACAATGGAGAAGATGGAAAAAAGGGGAAGGGGGCATCCTTCTCTTTCTTTTTGCAAAGTGAACAATACAAACATGGAACTGCTGCATGCGGCATACGAATTCTCCCACAGAGCTTCCTTTTGGGCGCTCGAGCAGTCACAATTCGATCACCTTCAAACTTAGAGAAATCATTTTCTCAATGAACCCGCGAGAAACAGGATGTAATGTAATACATACTGGTTATGAAAACTCATTCATTGGCAGCCTTCACAGTTAACACGGATATTTGACTTCTAAAGCCGTCAATGGCAGTGAATGTGTTTCAACTGATATTTATGCGGCATTCATGTGTTCTACTCATTCCAGAATGTCACGGAGCCCGTAGAAGTTTCTCATCAGCGCTCAAGCAGTCACGGTCACGTGACCGAACCCCGAAAACAGGTTAGTGGACTTCCTGTGTTTCCTGTGTATGTTGCGCTTAGGAGCATAACGACAGGTTGATGACGTGATGGTTTACTAACATTTTGTTTTCTGTATGGCTGGTGTAGTCAGACAGAAGCTAAATACAAGTACATTTATTTGTACGAACATATGATACAAATAAACACAAAGTCTGAACACCGATTATAAGAAACAAGATTGGAGACGTTTAAAGTTCCTACGGGCGCTTTGTCGCAGTGAACAATAAAACATGCAAGTGCTTTCCGCAACTCACACGATCTGCTAAAGAGGTTTCTCTTCGGTGCTCCAGCACTGACAATTCTCAATCGGTCACCTTCGAACTTCGAGATGGATAGACAGGATGTAACGTCGTACATACTGGTTATTGGCTGATATTTGAGTGGCATTCATTTCAGGGTTTACATCAGCACTCTAGCAATTCTTCATAGATCAATGGGGGAAGATGAAGAAAAACGGAACGGGAGAGATCTTCTTCCCTTTCTTTCTCTTTCACTTCGCATCGTGACAAACAAGCACGCCGTGCGCGACTCGCAAGTTCTCACGGAGGTTTTTCTTTTCTTCGATGCTCCGGCGGTTGCACCGTTCCTATGTGATCCATTTGAAACGTGGAGACAGACAGGACGTCATACGATACGTAGCGGTCATGCCGAGATTCGCGTGACATTCATGCGCTCAGTGTCGGTGTCAGAGAGGTCCCTCGACAACGTGGAATAGATCCCCTTCAATGAGGGATGATGAAGAAAATGGCAACCGTGGGATTTTTGCCACTTCTTTTCGACGCTCAAGCAGTCAGAATGCCCAATTGAGCTTCATACTTCGATGTTTTCTGAATGTTTGAACAAGGACCGAATTGTTACAGGCATGTTACAGACATGGATGTAATATCATATTGGTTGTTGACTGAGATTTGGATTTGTTTGATTAGTTTCTGTACATGGCCTGGCATGTATTTGTACACATTGGTGTGTTCAAGGATTGTTTTGACGTTAACCTTGTAAGCGCTATGTCAATTCTTTTACTCCTTACTTACTCTTCTCGTTGTTGAGAATGCGACATGCCAAGTTTGAAACCTTTCCCAAACAGTTTCCATTGACTACACAGACACTACAAGGTTAACCTGACGCCATCTTTTTTTCTGTTTCACCGAAGAAAGAAATGGTTAACTGCATTCAATAGGAGTAAAAGCACAGTGGTGAAAAGGCGGAAGCCAGCAAACGGAAGATGTCAAATTGAGAGTGTTACAGTGATGCAGTAAATGTTTCAGCTGCAAAAAAAAAAAAAGCAGCAGAGGGAGGCCGGTGCATCAAGGGAGGAATCAATTGCATTTCGGGTGTGAAATTCGGAGAAAGGCGTTTGAAAGCGTCGCGGTTCAGCCGGCGAAAGGCAACTCACGGTACCTGCATCCTCTCGATCATGGCAAACAGGTCCGAGCTCTGAAGGGGGGGGGAGGGAGAGAGTTGACACACACGATGCTTTGAGACTTGTTTCGATATCATTTCTCACAGGTCTTCAGTCGGCGCTTATCGCGGTCTCGGGACGCCCGTAGCCTTCCTTAGAAAACTCTTGCACTCTTTAAAATGTCGTCCCTGGATTGCGCCTGCGCTCTTGAAGACAAACAGTGTAAACGAGTAGGTCTTCTGGGATTTCAAAAACAAACCCAAAAAAACAACATCCTCTGACAACAAGCCAATTCAAGTTCTGAAAGTGTGTTAAGCAGGCCTGCTTAAGCTCCCCGGTGAGGGACTTCTGGAAATTTGCCAGAACAGACGGCCGGCGCATCTATTTGTCTTTCAACGTGTCGAAGTAGCACCTGAGGCAATTCCTTCACATAAACGTCTTTGCAACGGCAAACAAATAATCCGGAGTCTCCCGAAAGTGCAGCGCAGCCTGCGAGCTGCTCCTTTCAAACTCTCTTATTCCAGGAAAAAGGGTTTCCCAGCGTGGAAGGAAAGATTTGCCATAATGCCCACAAAGCACAAGGCTCGAAGTATTGTTGGTGGCTTTGTTGCCAGGCAGCATAACACAACAACTAAATGAAGGGGTGGCACGTCATGATGGAATCATTCTCCACGTCCAAACGCACTAATGGTGGAGTCGTGACCATCGTCTCCAATGTCACGTCGGACAAATACAAAATCTCCCTTTTTTCACAACTGACCCATTTCCCTCTGCCCAAGAATGCACAGTATTTATTTGCTCACTGTCTAGTCCCGATGTCCGTGAACCAGGCAGTAACCTGCTTGCTAACAAACCCATTCACAAAACCAATGCCAAATGCAGCCATTTGGCATTTCAAAAAAAACAAAACAACACAGAGCAAATGGTAAGATTCCTGTCGGTATTGTCCGTCTTCCATCATTCTCCAGAAGCACAATTCCGTGCAGGGGATTGTTGGCCCCATAATCTCCTAACCTTCCAACCTTCTCCCTGAATCAGGAAAGCGCCTACGGTCATACAGACGGGAAAAAAAGCCTCTCCACTTTTTGTTTTGCTCACTGTAAACTTTCTTCATAAACAAGTCAAG
The DNA here is from genome assembly GCF_024500385.1 of Phyllopteryx taeniolatus. Lineage (NCBI taxonomy): Eukaryota > Metazoa > Chordata > Actinopteri > Syngnathiformes > Syngnathidae > Phyllopteryx > Phyllopteryx taeniolatus. Next base: position 26,468,769 of record NC_084510.1, read on the forward strand.
CTGAACACGGTCACATAGCTTAATTAGCTTAAAAATAAGAGTGCTTGTATGAAAGAAGCTCCGACGTGAGGCAACGGACACATCTGGCCCGCCCGATGTTTGCTCGCCATGTAACACAAGCGGCTGATGTTTCCACATGACCAAGGGCCATCGCTTAACTTAACACACGCCCACCAAGCATACACGTGCGTACCACTCGGATTTTTAAACCCTGTTCATGGGGAAAAAAAGTAGTGCTCATATGAAAGATGTATTTCGTATGATGTATGATGGATGGCACGACTCCGCAACTTCATTGGGTTACTCGAATAATAATAATAATAATAATAATAATGTATGTTCATCTATCTATGCCAGCGCTGTATCGTGACAGGCAGGACAATGAAAGGTTCTTCCACTAGATGGCAGAAGGTGCAATTAACATGTCACGCAACAGAATAAGACGAAACAGGCCCGGATTTCACACTACGTTGATCTGCGATTCAATTGAGACGAGATCATTCTTTCCGGATATATCCAGTTTGGGACATTTTTGGGGTGCTGTGCCATGAGATTGTTCTCATGGATAATATTTGCTTTGGCTCTATAAATGGTGGGAACAAAGTGTATTTGAGGAAATACAGTTCATACTTTTCCTTCTTTTAAGAATTTGACATTTTGCGTGTCCAGGAGGACCTCGACACCTTCCGCCCGATCCGTCACGCTACAAGCGCCCGCTCTCTCCTCAGAGGACGTCAGACAAAACAAGATTGGAAATGTCTCAACTGGAATCAGCAACGCCTGCCAACCTTTGAGGAGGCGAGGGCACACACACAAATACAAATCATACTCACATCGCTCAGGCATCTCCTATTGAGTAGAGGTCTGCGGGGGGCGCTGTGGAGCAGTGCGTACGAGAAGGTGTTCGCCATCATCGTCGCGCAAAGACGGCGAGCGCTAAAAGTGGGGAAAAAAACAAAACAAAAACAAAAGCAGGAGGAAAGTTGAGTCGGTGTGCGCGCGTTGCGTCGCGTTGCGAGGAACAAGACGTTGCCGTCGAAATGTTGAGGATGGGATTCCGCTTCCTTCCTCTTTTTGCAGCACACACGCATTTGCACTGCAGGAAGTTGAAGGAAGGGAGGAACAAAATGTCTCAGATGCGCGATTGTGTGCGCTTCTCGTTTTTGTTGACTCACGATACGGGAACATTCGTCTTCCCCCCCTGCAGCACGCACAAAGGGGGCCTCTTAAAATGGAATTAACAACATCATGTTTCAATCAGGCTTATCTGACTGAGTTTGCATGCTGATGTCATATTAAAGGTCATTGCACTGACGGGGGGCCCGGGGGCCGGGGGCCGGGGGCACTTCTGAATACATCGCAATGCTTTAGAAACTCGTCTGGAGCTGACCTTGATCACATCTAAGCACTTTGATTCCTTTTTTTCTTTTCAATTAGATTTGATTTCATCCATTCAAAGGATGCTTTTAATCAAGGGAAAATATCATGTAGAATTTACTTTTTATGTCATTGCATAAAATATCTGCCTAACCAATAAAGGGTGAAATAAAACAAGCAAATCGATATTTGCTAATAATGCCGTTGTGCGCCACTGTCACGTCATAACTGCCTCACGCCGAGTTTTCTCTTCCCATGAAATGATCACCGACCAGAATCACTTCCGAGCGAGGCCTAAAGTCCAAAGTCTAGCTACTGGACGAAACCGTCTGAAAGGCTATGACAGGACAGCGGCGCAACACTCAAGGAGAGAACACTCAGAGACGAATGCAAGCAAGATAATCGCGTTGGATATTTCCAGAACGTCGTCCAAATTGCGACTTGTGTTGTTGCGCATGTAAAGCGTATTGATTGCAAGGTTGTGTTGTTGAGTGAAACCCCAAATTGTTATTTGACAACCCGGATGAGCTGGCGAAAGCACGTGGCGCGAACGATCAGAATAACACCCTAACCCTGCCAACTTTATGAGGTACACCTGAACAATCTACTGTGTTTGTAGCGTATGATATGGCAAGCACACTTTCTTACAAAACGTTAGGAACAGTGGCTGATTCCCCCCCCCCACCCACCCAACCTATCCTGCGTTAATTGTAACACACACCAATGTGCCATTTTCTGTAACGTCGTTGTTTTAATTTGTAGCAAAACACTGTCGACACTCATTATGTATGATATGTATTGTATTGTATTGTATTGTAGCGTCTCTTCAGAAAAAGAAAACCCTGGAGGACTGAGATTGTACAACTGTCTTTCAGAGTGCTGATTAAGCAGTGTGTATACCACGGTCCTGCTCCTCATTCAAAGCGTCAATCACAAATCGAAACAGAGCTCCTGTCATGTGAAGACCTCCACTGGTGGGATGACCAGATGACCAAAACAACTGAATGTGGAAGCAATTTTTTGTACTGCCAGGAAATAATGGAAGTTGAGAAAGATACCTGGAAACTGATGAAAGCAACAAAGGTGTGATGTGAAGAATTCCGTAGAACAGGGCTTCCTAAATGGTGCTGTGGGTTTAAATAGAATAAGATTTTTTTTTAAAATTAGAAATCGCATGTACAATACAAAAGTGTTCACAGCCTTTGCGCAATACGTCGTTGATGTTCCTTTGGGCGCAATTAACAGTCTAAAGTCTGTTCGAACAAGATGCCACAAGTTTGGCACACCTCTCGAGCGCCGTCATTTTTCTCGTCTTTCCTGCAAGAAAAAAAAAAAAGTTCCGCTGTCGGGTCACCGGTAAGACAACGGGAAGGCCGAAAGAGCCGCCGCCATTTTAAAATGGAGATCTCTTCACGTCAAAGTATTTCGGCGGCGCACGAGCGGCGTGACTTATTAACGGCGCCGCCGCGCGACTGGCAGTCCTTCGCCCCGACAAAATAACAGCATGCGGGCGCGTACCAAAGGAGGGCGTAAATATCCACGAAGTGCGGCTGCACAGCTCCACGACTTCATTAAGTCCGCACAACAGAGCGCACCCTTTTTTTCTTTTCTTCATTTCCATCCAAAGCATTATGTCTTCCCCCTAATCCCCCCACCCCCGCACTATCTCATTGATGCTCACAGGGTTCCTCTCATCCTCAAATGGAAACCAGACTTCAAAGAGAATCAATCAATGGCCGCAGATCCGCGAGGCTACCTTTGCCAAGTAAAGTCGCTCGAGTTAGACTTCGCGAGGGGGCCACCGGCACACGCTGCTCCGTTTGAAATGGGACATAAACGCAGCGTAAAGAAGTGCCAAGAAGAATGGAAAGTGGGTTTTTCACTCTTTTGCACTTTGAGAGGAATTCACTGCTTTGCTGTCTGCAATCAGAAACAATTCAATGGTACAACAAAGCCAAAGCAGCAATGCCACTACAGTCAATATTGACGACCCGACCCGATATGAAAAATGAACAGAGTGAGGCTTGAGGAGGCAAGCAAAGTTAGCGCTAGCATCGTCACTAGGTTCTGCAGTTGAAATTCAAGCAGAAGCGTCAACAGGACACTTAAACACCATTGAAACTCTTCCACATACAGGAATGCGTAGTAGTACTGTGCACTGTGTACATTTGATTCCTTTCAATGATCTTTTTTCCCATTTGTATTTGATTGATTGATTTACAGTTTGAATGTTTTAGCCTAGGAGGCGTTTATTTTACCACCTTGGGAACGGTGAAATATGTGCAATGTGAAGATGAAAACATTTTTTTTGCAGTGCACTGAATCCGAAATAGGGGATAGCGATACGGCAACACTGTCACTGAACAAGGGAGGTCAACAGGAAAGGAGTGACATTTTCGGGCAAAATACATTGTAAACGTATCATCAACAGCGTCGTCGACGGTGGCGAGATGAATGGCGTGCTGTTTTTCCCTGGGCCGGCGTTGTCAGTCAACTTCGAAATACTATGACCAGTCCTTTACAATTGCATATTGAATTTTGTTTGCAATTGTTTTGATTTCATTGCTGGAACCATGCTTCAGTGGAATGGTGTCTTGGCAAAATGACACCCCGTCGAAACGGAGATTGAAGAGGAATAGGATTGTGAGGAAATGAAGGAGGAGGTGAGCTCCTTAGAAAAAAGTTATTGTGGAACAATGCACTTTCTCGGGTATTTTCTCAAACCAGCTCTCAAAAATAATTCCTCTCTTCATCAAACAAAAGGTTAAGTACATTTCCGCCTCACTGGCCAACTTCTTCTTCAATGACTTTCTGAGTTGCTTGGAACTATCTGGAGAGAAACAATCCCTGTGTTGTGTTGGAAAGCGCGCAGGTCATCAGTTGACAAGGTGAAACTTTGATTCAAAGACAAACTTGACTGGTGCACAGCGATCACACGCAAATCTCCATGTCACTCGTTGCATTGCTAATCATGAATGACAGTCATTTACCAACCAACCAACCTTTATTGAGCCAAAGTGGATTTAGAAAAAAAGCTCACAGCACCACCAAACTAAGCTATATATATATATATATATATATATATATATTAAAAAAAACCTTCTGCCATCTAGTGGATGAACATTTCATTGTTCTGCCTGTCACTATATGTCGCTGGCATTAATAGATGACAAAAGTACACAACGTGCAGTAAGTTAATCATCAGGTTTGGACCATTCATTCCTTGATTCATCTTCCGTTCCGTGCTGGAGCCTCTCGCCCGGCTATCTCCGGGCGAGAGGCGGGCTACACCCCGAACTGGTTCGGACTCATTAAGTGAAATTGGAGAATTGCCAGCAGCACACCTGATAATCTCTCAACACACAAGTTGGGAATGACTGGTTAAGAAAGAAAGAAGTTACTGTGCATTTCTTGTCAATTTTTCTTACGATCGATAAGATATCTACATGGATGTGTTTCAATATAGAATACAGGATGTACATATGCACTCTATACAGGAACAAAATCAACTTTCCGAACAACCTGTATATTTGATATTTTTGGAATGCGGTGAGATGGAAATACTGCAGAGCCTCCTATGCGTTGACTTGGAGAGCTGAGAGTCTAGATTTGTTTTGCAAGCCTTCGACAGAGTGCGCAGATGCCTTCAGACACTACGAGCGTCTGCCAAACACGCTTACGGAGCGTGGGAGGGCGATGGCGGAATCGGGGGCATCCGCGCCACCCTTCACCCGGATGTAACAGCTCCGGCTTCGAGCGGGAATGACTCACTGAAAAAGTCTGGATTTAGGCTGAAAACAAAGATTTGAGGGTACAGAAACGTCTTTTTTGAGACAACGTGATGCTTACATGTCCAGACAGACGAATCTGGGCATTTTAGGGACACTGAATCGCCTGTTGATTCCATGGTACAGGCATACCCATATCTAACAAAAAGTGAGAGAGCCTACACATGATTTGGTCAAATGTGTTATTTCTTCTCTCCCAGTGAGTGTGGTGTACTTTAGAGGAAGAACACAGCGGCGATGTCGGTCGTGAGTCTCCTCCACAAAGCCAGATATCTGTCGTCATACCGAAAGCGACCCGTGAGAGGCAGCATAGTGCCACAGGACATCAAGACGACTGGGAAATACAACGAGGAAGACAGAGTAGTCGCAGAAGCTCGGTTCAGCAGGGTAACTGGGTTTCACGTTTACAAATGTCTGACCCGGAGCATAAAACAATCACATTTAACAATCAACCACAGAAGCTTTTGATCGAGACAGACGATCATGCTGACTTTGATCAGAAGATCAAATTAGGCCTGACGATCAGTATGTGTTTCTCGCTTCAGTAAAAACATTGGATGCCGCAGCAGGCTCCCAAAATCAAATCAAATCAAATCAAATCGCCTGAACGTGTCAAAATAGGCATACCAAGTTGGCTCATATCTTCTTAATACTATCAAACTATTATTATTTTGTTTGCAGGGGAAAAAAGGGCCCATGTTTGCAAAAGTGCGATTCCAGCGTGCCGACGACTGACAGGTGCATCTTGTTAGTCATCTATTCATATTTATTCATCATGTCCCCGCTGTGAAAAGCGCTTTATTGTAACCATCTGGCTCGATCCATCTGTATCTATCAAACAAAATAGCCTTCTGTTTTATATCAAGAAAAATGGCGGCTCATTTGTGTGTCGAGCCACTCTTTCTTCTTTTTATGTTGATTACAATGACATTGTCTGATGGCAATGTAATGAAATGTAAACCACACGAACCATAAAAAGTAAAAATGAATCGCGCTGGCAGGGATAATGTTACCTGTTCACGTCACATTTGTCACTTGTTGCTAGGCAGAATTCCTTGGACACACCCATTTGTGCCCCAAAAGAACCCCCCTTTTTCGTTCTTGTGCATTGTTTCGCTGGCAACTTGGGGCTGAGGCAGCAAAAAAAGGACAGGGAGAGATGGCAGGAAGACAGTCACTCGGGCTGGATGAGGACATTACTCCATAAAAGGCACTATATGCCTTAACTATATGCATTCATTTCATCATTGAACCACGTCTTTGAATTCCATGTAAAATATCCATATTGCAAATTCAAGTCTCCTCAATGTATTTTTTGAAGTTCATTATTTGTTGTCGAATGGTGACGTATCGAACCACGCAAACAACAGACAGTAGGGAGCAACACCTTTGTCACTTGTTGCTAGGCAGAATTCATGGTGCATACCATATACCTACCTTTATTTTTGTGTGTGTATAGAACATATGAGTAAATGACACCATAAAAGGCACTACAATAAATGTGAAAGTAACTATACACACTCATTTCACCATTGCACGACCGCTGTAAAATTCCCCTAACCTAATGCCAGATCAAAAGTGTCCATGATGTAGAAACAGCATTATTGGTGAAATATGCAATGAAAAACACCAATGGCATTTTCCAGCTAACAAATTAAAAAAAGAATTGGTTAAAAAAAAAAAAAAGGGTTCTTGTCGGCATTTGCGACAAGCTCCATTTCCTGGCTGCGAACGATGAAATCCCAGGATGTCCTTACCTGCGAGATAGCGGGGAGAGGCAGCAGTGATGCGGAATATTGGAGGGAGCGCTCTACGCCATCAGGGATGCGAGGGATCCTTCCATCGTGCTTCCTGTGAGCACAAGCGGAGGGAGAGATTAGGACTATCGGAGTGTCGACAATTTCATAGCAAATGGCCCGTGGATCCTGAGAGATGCTGTCGCCTGAGTCGGGATGTCAGAGGAATAAATGAACTCTGCGTGAGCCAGTGGCCATTCACGGAGCACACTATGCCGATGAAGCGCTTTCCTTATTAGTGGACAATCCAACAATCCAATGCTGAGTGAATTGTGCTTCACAATGACAGCGAGACCCCATTAAAGGATTTAAAGGCTCTATCGCTCGGCTGCCGCAAGACGCAAAGCTGTTTTCCGTATTTCAATATAGAATATTAACGAGAAATCTGGCCGTCTCAATGGCCTAACCCTATTACTGTATATTGCAAATCCGATAAAAGGACATCAATGATTATGAAAAACAAACTATTTGATGGCATGGGACCTTTAAACCCTATTAGCCATGGGATTCTTATTTTTTTGGAAACCATTGGAATTCCAATTCGCCTCACAGGCCCGCAATAAGGTCATTATTTTTCCGTCCTCCGATGGGTTGGTCAGAGCAAAACTTGTTGCTGCTGAGCTATTTTGATGAACTAGAATTAGCATATGTGGTGATAATAATGCCGGTTGATAGATCACAGCAGATCAATCTCCATGCTATTATTGATGCCCCCCTATTCATTCCGGAAGTCCAAACTTTTTGGGGCAATGCCATGACATCATTGCTACATCATTGCTTTTCCCGTCTTTGAGCTTCCAGCAGAAAAAAGTCTTAAGATTCTTTCAGAACTGACAAGTAAAAAAAAAATAAATACAGCAATATCTTAAACATCCCTACATGAGCTGCAAAAAGTTGAAAGATTGAAGAAGGGCTATCATGCTTGTTGAGCGCCACATTGCTCAATATCTGCTCTCTTTTTATTGGCCGATGATTATGGCCTCCACATGGGAGCAATCTGAACTGGATGTTTTGATCTTTCGGCAATGCCGCGGCATCGTCGCTTTTCTCGCCTTTGATCATTTAACGGAAAAAGATCCAATATTTTGGATTCCGTCGTGCAAAACCAAACTCCTGTGTTTGTATTCATGTTTTATTCAGAGTGCAAGTCGTAACAGCTAAAAACATCTTGCAGTGGTAACGAGTAACCTTTTCACTGGATCTCATTGAGATTTGGATTGTTTCTTTGTTTTTCCTGCTGTGCAGCCACAATGTTTGCTTTTAGGCAGAATACTTTTGAAATGGCCCATGAAAACACATTGAAACTTTTCATTTCTTTGTTGCGTGTGTGTCAAAGGCGACCCGCGCAATATTCCTTCCCACTTTGTCTCACACGTCAGTCACTGGCTCCAAGTGGCGGCCCATCCGTGCGCCCATCCTGTTCACAAATTTCCAAGTGGCCACGGGGAACCATGGCAGCCGTCGGAATTGTCATATTCCACCCGTTCTGTTGTTTTGGCACACAGAAACCACGGCTTTTGGGTGAAGAAATCATCAATATATTGCATCATCATTCTCATCATCCTACCGTGTGCCATGTACACGTGTTTTTGCCGCACATCATTACAATCAATTCAAAGTTCTGATTTAATCTTGCAGATAGCGAGCCCCGATCCGCCGCTCAGGGTCGCCCAAATCTCACTCTGAAGGCTGCAAGTGTTTTGCGTGTTTATATTGTACAAGACAGATAAGAGGATCAACACAATCATAATAACAACACACACGATACCTGCAGCCTGACACCTGACGTGACGATGCGATATGAAGACAAGGAGCAAAGCAGTGAGTGTCAAAGGGATTCGAGCTACAAGTGGTTTTTTGTAATGCCAGCACAGAGCGCCTCGTTGTCAGCTGTGAGTGCACGCACATCATACAGATGCATGTTCTCCCCGTGCCTGCGTGGGTTTTCTCCGGGCACTCCGGTTTCCTCCCACATCCCAAAAACATGCACGCTAGGTTCATTGAAGACCCTAAATTGCCCGTAGGTGTGAATGTGAGTGCGAATGGTTGTTTGTTCCTATGTGCCCTGCGATTGGCTGGCAACCGGTTCAGGGCGTACCCCGCCTCCTGCCCGATGACAGCGGGGAGAGGCTCCAGCGTGAGGTGAAGCGGCTCAGAAAATGGATGGGCGGATGGATGGTCTCACCCCCGTCCGTCCCTGGCGCAATTGCTCCACCTGAAGCGGCAGATTGACGCCATTCACAAAAATAGGGCCCCATGCCGTGAACTAGCAGGGTTAACCTATTTCCGCACTCGCGCGACATACAAATGTCACAACACGTTTACACTTTGCCTGTATGGCTAATAGTCATAGTCAGAGTGGGGCTCAGGGACCGCCACCATGTCCGAGTGCTCTTGACGCAACAACACGATGATGATACGGACACTTGTAGACTCCATAACGGATAAATCACAGCAGTAATTGCCAGCTAATTACACCCGCCGGCACCCCAACAAATCTGGTCACAATTGTGACGCCGCCACAGATGCAGCATGCACTCCTTAAGGGAATCATCTAATTACATGGTTGAATATGATGGCAGCCATTAAGTCCAAATGGATGCAGTGACAAAGGCCTTTTGTGCTAATAGTCCAATAGAGAAGAGAATTGACATGCAGTCTTGTTCTTGTGATGAAATCGAAAGAGGCCAAATGAATGCAACTCTCTGCAGGCAGCGATGAAGAGACCCTCCAAACTTCACAAAGTTTGAAGCAAATCGGAGCTGAGTAGAATTATTGTGTCCATACGTTTGGGCCTATTTCTCCAATGAATGTCTTCAGATGTTAGCTCGGATCTTGAGTTTGTTTTTTTGGATCTGGCGATTCATTACATTTCAAACATTTTCAATGACAAAAACTACAGTACTCCACAATTTAGCGTCTGGCGTAGGCGGTTCAACTTTGGTCGCAAATTTGTCTTTGAGGGACACCTGGAAAAATAAGCCTCAAATTGCTGCTTTAAACCAAATTGCCAGACATCCTGAGCATTTTCTGGCATGGTTTCATGAGACCTTTTGGGAGCTCTACTGATGATAGGCAACGAAATTTCATGTTACGACGTGAAACTGCCTGTGGGGGCATACATTTTTGTTTTCTGGTTTTATGTTAAGTCATCCAACTTTGCCACCATGTGCCACCAACAATGCTGGAATTTACAATTCTTCACGATTTGTCATCACCCATCCGTCTGGTATGAGGGCTTACAATTTGGCAGCAATCGCATAAAACCTCTCGGGCAAGATTGCCTTCGAAAGATAGCCGGAAATTGCTCCTTCAAAGCAAAATGGCAGACTTCCTGTGTGTGTGTGTGTTTTTGTTTTTGTTTTCTCCAGGCATGGCTTCTTGAGACTTTTTTTGTGGGTCTACTGATGATAGACCCATGCTGTTGAGTAAAAATGGCTTCGGGGGGCTGAATTGTGGAATGGAAAGAATTGGTGAATTTGGTGTTTTATGGCGTCTCATCAAACTTCAGACGTAAGCATTGTCAACAGGTGTTAAAATACTAAACAACTTGGCATCGGCCATCTGTCTTGTATACTTGGTTGAAATCTGGTCGCAAAGTGGCCAAATCTCCGGGGTGAGTTTGTCCTTGAAGGTGAGCCATTCAACGTCAAATGGAAGACTTTGTGTGTCTTTTCGGGCATGAGTTATTGGGACTTCTTGGTGCGTCTCCTCATAATAGACATTACGTTCCAAATTCACACGAGAAGAGCCAAAGACACGAGGGACTTATCCGGCGTGTCTTTCTCTCTCTCGGCAACACACGAGGAGCTCCATCGTACATCTTCGTCGGCCAACGAAGCCGGGTGTAAATTCTTCTTCGCCGCCACGCACACGCGCATCCGTCTCGGACACGTCACCTAGCAACACGACCTGATCCACCCTAACTGCCCAGAAAACATCCCAAGAAAAATGACTGGCCTCGTTGGAGACAATTGCAGTTCTAGTGTGACAACGCAATGGAATTGTTCAGTGATTCGAAGCGGACCGTGAAAACATCCCACTGAACGATACATCGCAGCGGCCACAACATTATAACGCGATGATGATGACGTCCTCCTAAGCAAGAAGTTTCGTGTGGCGCTTTGTCTTCGTTAGGTTGCCAGCCGTGGCGCGAATAGACGGATTTACCATTGACTTCGGTGAAGCCGACTTGCGTGTTTGTTTTGGAATGCGGGAGGAAACCCACACCGGCACGTGGAGAACACGCAAATTCCACACAGATTCAAACTCCAAACCTCAGAAGATTGAGAGAGTACACCGTGCAAGCGCTCATGACCGGGATTTAATGACACTATTTTTTAGGTTCAAAATGAATGGACTTGATTGGAACATGATTCCAACGTGTGAAACGTGTGAAACGGACATGTTTTATTCTTTTCCAAGAGGGGAAAATGATGTCAGTTTACCACATTGAAATCATGTGCAAGCGGTATACATGAGCAAATTAAGAACTTCCAAAATAAGAGTAGAATATGCAATGTTTTGTGTGTGTGTTTTTTTTGCATTGCATGTTTCATTTGAGCATTTCTACGTGAACCGATCACAATATGAGCTTGCAGTATAATTCATGCTGAATTGATCTAGGATTGTTTGCGATTGGCGACGCGTTACCATGGCAACGGCCTCGCCAACCGTCAATGTGCACACACGCTCGCGACCTCCCGCCAGCAGGAACTTCGCCACTTTCTCCCCGTCACTCAAGCCGACCCGGTTGTCACCGAACGCCCGTGACGCCGCTGACGTGCAGGCCGGATCCATCTTTCATGCGGCGATGACGACCCGACGCCACTTTATTACAAATAAAAGTGCACGCGCCGCCGGTCGCGTGCGAAACTTTTGTGGAAGGTGGAGACATGCTCGCCACCTCAGAAAGCGGCACCCGGGAAGATGCAAGCGGCCGCGCCCAAAAGTCACAAGGCAACTCACGAGCAACTCAACGAGGTTAGTTTGCGAGACGAGCGACGAACAAAAACCACAACGCTGCAATGCGATGTGGGCGAAAGCTAGTCCGCATCCCAATATTGCACATGCACTCTGCAAGAGTTGCTATTCATGCCATACCAGGTCAATTCAAGGCCCGTATCACCGGTATCACGACCGATATACATCTTTTTTCTATATGACGCATCAAATTATTTAGAATTGAAGTCTTTTTTTTACATTTTTTTTTAAACGCCATTATTCATTCTATTACTATTCTATTAAAATCTCTTTTTTTCATTTATCTTACATTGATTTATTTAATTTATAAGTTATACATTTATTAAACCCGAACACGAAATACTTGATTTGAAAAAACAAACCAAAAAATATTCTCAGAAACAATTATAGATCGGAATCCAAAAATAGTTGGTTTTTTTTCCTACACATTGTCATTATTTTATTAAAGCACATTTGAGTGTTTTTACATGGGATTTGTACAAGCCCAATTCCAATGAAGTTGGGACGTTGTGTTAAACATAAATAAAAACAATATAACGATTTGCCAATCATGTTCAACCTATATTTCATTGAATACACGACAAAGACAAGATATTTCATGTTCAAACTGATCAACTTGATTGTTCTTATAAGCAAATAATCCTGAACTTAGAATTTGATGGCTGCAACGTGTTCCAAAAAGGCTGGGAGAGGCTCATGTTTCCCACTCCGTTACATCACCTTTTCTTTTAACAACATTCAGGAAACGTCTGGGGACTGAGGACGCGAATTGTTGAAGCTTTGTAGGTGGAATTCTTTCCCATTCTTAGTTTTGATGTACAGCTTCAGCTGTTCAACAGTCCGGGGTCTCCGTTGTCGTATTTTTCGCTTCATAATGCGCCACACATTTTCAATGGGAGACGGGTCCGGACTCCAGGCAGGCCGGTCTAGTACCCGCACTCTTTTACTACGAAGCCACGCTGTTGTAACACGTGCAGAATGTGGTTTGGCATTCATTGTCTTGCTAAAATAAGCAGGGGCATACATGAAAAAGACGTTGCTTGGATGGCAGCATATGTTTCTCCAAAACCTGTATGTACCTTTCAGCATTAATGGTGCCTTCACAGATGTGCAAGTTACCCATGCCATGGGCACTAACACAGCCCCATACCATCACAGATGCTGGCTTTTGAACTTTGCGTCCACAACAGTCCACAATTTCCAAAAACAATTAGAAATGTGGACTCGTCGGACCACAGAACACTTTTCCACTTTCCATCAGTCCATCTTAGATGAGATCGGGCCCAGTGAAGCCGGCAGGGCCTTTCTGGGTGTTGTTGATAAATGGCTTTGGCTTTGCATTGTAGAGTTTCAAGTTGCACTTCCGGATGTAGCGCCGAACTGTATTTACTGACATTGGTTTTCTGAAGTGTTCCTGAGCCCATGTGGCGATATCACGTACACATTGATGTCGGTTTTTGATGCAGATGCAGAAGTTTCTTAGGGATCGAAGGTCACGGGCATTCAATGTTGGTTTTTGGCCTTGCCGCTTCCATGCAGTGATTTCTCCAGATTCTCTGAACCTTTTGATGAGATTATTAAATTTGACTACGTGACTTTATTCATTGCTTTACTGCTTTTAAAATCTTGGGCACATTTCGTGCAAAGTTCATTGCAAAATAGAAAATACTTTATAACCCTAATAAAAGTTTTTGTTCAGAAAGAATATACACTACCAGAAGAATGTTTCACATACATAGTCGTTGTTTTATCAAAGCGCTTGAACTTATCACTGGAGAAATAAAAATATATTTTTGCAGTACAAAAAACAAATCAAATTTCTACTTTTGTTGTGCTTATTTTCTGGATTTAAAAAACCCCCCATCATAGAATAATTTTGATTGTTAAAAAGTTTTAAATATAAAACATTTGTGTTGTGTTTGAGAAAGGCAATAAATGTATACCCTTCAGTCTACTTTTTGATCTGTCTTTGATAGGATTATTTAAAAAGAAGTTCAAACAAGGATTTTTGTAAAAGTTAAAATATAATCAAAGCGTAAATAATTGAAGCAAACTGAGTTCAAAGAAAGATCGGCTTACACTTGACGAAACCGCAGCAGAAACTGAACTCTCCAAAGTGGTATCGATCAATTTCAAAACCAACGGTATCAATAGGGATATTTTTGCTGGATCTGCCCACCACTATGGCGCGCTAATGCAGGGGTGGGTGAGGAAGCCGAAGGGCCAGGGGCCACATCCAATCAATAATTCTAATGTCAAATGCAATTTATTATGCATTACAATGAAGTGGACTCACCCGTCTCCTTTTCATTTTCGAGATTCCTCCTACCTCAAGAGTCCACAAAGAGCCGCTGAAGTTGACCAAAAACATCCAAGCGGCGGCCCGTCGTCAGACCTCCCTGCCGTTGAACCCCCCGCACCAAACCAGACTCGGGTTCCCGCAAATTCCCATGACTCAGCAGAAAACCATCTCGACGCCCGCGCAACAAGTCTGTGCTCGAGTGAGTACACATCTGGGGATGGATTGGTATAGGAAAAACTAAAATACGACATAAATGATGGGGGATACTAACACTTGATTCTTTGTGTCGACATTTTGCTAACGATCCACTCTGAATTACTGTTTTCTGCAGTGATTAGTGCAACAATTACACGTTTGCTGCCTGGATCTCCAAAAAACCCAATCCTACCAGGGGTCTAATAACCACAAACTTTGCTGTTAATTACTTTAAAATGGCTCTACAGTACACTGGACTGCACAGTCCAAAATGTTTGCTGTTCATGAGTTTGAAATGAAACTTGATAATTTTTTTTGTATTAAAGGTATAGTATGCAGTTAGTCCCTGACCAAAGCCACACCCCTCATGAACGCGAACGCGCAAGAGACATTCACTGTACGTATGTAAAGTGCACTGTAAACAAATTGTTAGCCACAGCTGCTGCCTTGAAAGCATAAACACTAAATGTTGCCGGTTTGATGTTTGACTATTTTTTGGGGAGTGTATAATCAATAAAAAATATGAGAGGTGATAAACTTACCAAATGATCCAGTGAGAACGGTGACATTGGCGTTGTTTCCCAAGCACAACGATGCAGCCATTACAGATGTTTACTCTTGATTTGTCTCGAGAGCTGTCCAATTCCATCGCTTTGGCTTCTTTTGCTAACCAAGTTAGCAATAATCCGGCCAAGAAAACTACAAGCGCAAGGCTGCTGTGTGGGGCAGACTTGAGTATGTGCGCAAGCATGAGAAACTTATTGACACTTCTTAGTCACGTCTTCTGCTAAAACAGTCCCTGGTTTCAAAATGATAATTCATATGAAATTGGAGGCCGGAGAGTGATGTTTTTTGGTTAGTTTTTTTGTTTTTCTGACAGAATATTTTTCAAATATTCTTGACAGTTGAATAATAGGTCATAGTTTTAGCATATATGACAAAAAGTGTTTATTTACTGCAAACGCCACCTTTCATTTCTATAGCGGCCCATTGAGGCAGCAAACTAATTGGGTTGAATGTATTTCAGGCCCTGTTGATTCATAAGTATGAAAATCAAAGCAGCGAAACAGTCACTGACGCAGGTCTGGTCTTTTGACTGAATCTCGAACGGCGGGATGCTGATACCGAAAAATCAGCTCCGAGCAGAAGTCTGATACACGTTGGTTCAAAACTTCGGTCATGCACTTGACAGTTGTCCATTTTTATTTCTATGGCAACAAACTCGATTGAATTGTGTCCGAGAAGTGAATTTGGCTGCACCGCCTCAAGGCGGTGATGCAACATAACCTCTCAGACAAAGACACGTGGATGGAATTGTCAAAGATTCATCATTGATCAATGGATGTACAATGGCCATCCTGAATCTGTTACAATGCATCTCTACACAGATAAACAAAAGCTCTTCCAGGAACAGAATCCTCACTTCCCAATCACAGTGCAGGACTCCCGAATGTAAGTGCCTCCGCTTTGAAATGTTCTCATACCATTGCAAAACATCTGAACTATGAATATGCACAGCGGTTCTCCGGGACACCAAGCGATGCCTGACGCCATACGAGCAGAACGAAATCAAGGAATACCGACACGTGTGGTATGTAGGAGAGAAGGCCAAGAAATTGCGACGCTCCAAAGAGTCCACGCCGGCGACGGAGGGCGAGTCCTTCGACGACTCCAAAGGGTTCTACAAAGTGGTGAGTGTCCGCCCATTCGAGATGCTGACGTCCAGAAGTTCCAGAATAACAGAATAAACCATTAATTCACAGAGGGCTGGAGACCACCTGGCCTACCGCTTTGAGGTGCTGGGGGTGATGGGATCGGGACTGGCCGGAAAGGTGCTCAAATGCAGGGACCACAAGACCATGACACTTGTTGCCATCAAGGTCTTTCGAAACACAGCCGAGTAAGATCTTCACCAGACCAGGACAGAGATTAAAAACACCATGAGAGGTTCTTTCCATTCCGTAGTGATTTATCCCCTAACCAAAACTAGCCTAGTCGTGGACCAATTTCTTGGGTAAAGTGGGGTGCACACATGGATTCTTAACGTAACCAATTTCTAAAATGTGAGACTGCACATGACGAGGCTTACTACCGTTACAATAGTGTGGTGTACTCCAGATTGTTCTGAGAGGCACCTCGGTGCCACAGGGCATCCGGACTATGGGAGAATGCAAAGAAGAAGAAACAATAGTTTGTTCTGTTTCGCAACACAATCACGAAGTCCGTGGCTTGGCCAACCCGTTGACCACATGCACAAGAATTTGTGATTGTAAATAAAGAACAAGTTTATTCAATTGTTTTGCGGGCAGATCGGGGGAAGGAAGAATCACTCAAGAAAACGCACACCAAAGAATAATCAATCTGTCAGGAGACATTTGAGAATCTCCCAATTGTATGTTTGTTCCCATGGACAACACAATTGTTAGCTGATAGTTTTGAGTCATTAGTGAGAGCTGCTCAATTCTAGAATACCGGATTTGTCGCCAGGGGTGTTTTTTTGCACATTTCTGAAAAAACCATCATATGAACTGTATATTGCATGTCAAGTCAAACTTGAGTTTGAAACAAAAAAAGCTCTACTCAGGGACCAAGGCAGACGAAGGGGAACCAAAAAAATGGTTAATATACATTAATATGGATGCACACAATACTGTATAACGTGTCAAAGTACTGAAATGCTAGTCACTCTGAAAGACGTTCTGCTGTTTGGGTTAGCAACAAAGTTCAAATGTCTGTATATGAATGGTAGCAACTATGAACCGATTTCATTCGGGGAGGCCATTGTTTCACTGGATGAGGTACCGAGCAACTAAATATGGCACGGCGACTATTTGAGAAAAAATGGTATAATGTAAACCCCCTGCAATTAAAAATGGTGAAGTCATTGACAGCCCCACACATCAAAATGTTGATAATTGCATATTTGAGTCGATTATGAACCCAAAACAGTTTAGTATCATTTCATTTTGTGAGCCGCTTCTCCTCACCAGGGTCGCGGGCTGTCATCGGGCAGGAGGCGGGGTACGCCCTGAACCGGTTGCCAGCCAATCGCAGGGCACATACAAACAAACAAACAAGCATTCGCATTCGCATTCGCACTCACATTCACACCTACGGGCAATTTAGAGTTGTCAATTAACTTACCATGCATGTTTTTGGGATGTGGGAGGAAAGCGGAGTGCCCGGAGAAAAGCCACGCAAGGCACGGGGAGAACATGCAATCTCCACACAGGCGGGGCCGGGGATTGAACCCCGCTCCTCAGAACTGCGAGGCAGACGCTCTAACCAGTCGTTTCAAACAATGATTTGACTTACAAAATGTACCAAAAGGGCTCATGTCCATTCACACGCGGCGGAGACTGTTAACTTCAAACTTACAACCCACGCTCAACTTAGTGCCAAAGATCTTATAGTCTCAGTGAACATGTGTCACTTCAACAATCCTCCCTTGACCAATTACTACTTGTATTTGCCAGTGCTTTGGTACAATTGTTAAAAGTGTTACAGGAAAATCAGACAAATATACAAATAGGTGAGTTTTTTGGCGAGTGAAGTGAGATCATTTCTGCTTGCAGAGGGCATAAGATGGCACAGACAGAGTTGGAAAATCTAAAAACCCTGCAGCGGCTAGACAGGACCAACAAAGCCAACATGGTCCACATGAAGGAGCACTTCTACTTCCGCAGCCACCTCTGCATCACCTTTGAGCTATTTGAGTAAGTTGAAGACTTTATTTGGGGGGACTTTTCATATGATGAGGCCTGTTAACGGCCTCATTTTCGTATGCTTTTTGTTTTCTTTTTTAGAAAGGACCTCCATAAAGCCTTAGTGGAGAGCAAATTACGACGGCTGTGCGAGGCCGACATCAGGAAATACGCCATCGATGTGCTCAAGTGTCTGAAGGTGCTCAAAGATGTGCAACTCATCCACGGAGACTTGAAACCGGTAAGGAGATAAAAACCAAAACAATTTGTTCAAAGAATTCATATATGCTGATCCTTCCTTATTGATAGACTAGCCAAGTTTTTGGACATAGCAAACAGTGAAACAGTCCATCTACAGTTTTACGACGTGACCATAAATAAAATCGCTGTCGTTTAATAAAATCGATGTTTTCTTTTCAACAGGAAAACAGGGTTTACGTTCAAAAGAAAACCCACTCTGTTAATGGAAACAGGAAAACAGACCAATTGAACCAATTGCTGAAGTATTTATATTGCTGTCAACAGAACAAGCAAGAGACTTATCTTTAAATATAAGCCATTTTTTGGTTTTTTGACAAACATTCATTGTTGCTGTTGCTCATTAATTGTTGCTCAATAGTAAACAAATGGGTCCAGGGACAGAACCTGTCCATTACGACCTCCATTCATAATGGACAGACTATATGAACCATTTCAACGTGCCGCGACCAAGCCAAAATCAGGAACAAAATGTTGCTAAAAGAAGTACTTCAATCTGGACCAACTGAACCAAATGCAGACGTATTCATTGTATTGTCAACAGCGCAAATAAGTTTGGAAAGACATGCTCTTAATTGAACAACAATGTTAAGTAAATAAGATGTCCGAGGACAAAACCTTGCGGAACTCCATTTGGAATTGACAGACTAGGAACCATTTTAACATACTCTATGTGACCTTGCCAACTCATGAAACTAGTACAACTTCACGAATCAAAATTCTATTGGAAATGTACATAATCAAACAAAATATTGTTATGATAATAGCAGCTCAATATAGACCCATTGATGTAAATACTTCTGTATTTATAGTTTGGCATTGTCATGTATCTCCAAAAACCAATAGCTCACAACATTCGGTCGGAGATGCATGGTCCAAACTGAACAACGTTATGTAATTTAGGACAGAGCCTTGGGGAACTCCGTTTGCAGTTGACAGACTATGAAGCATTTTAACACACTGCGACCTAGCCACAATCATAGAATTACTTTAAATGAAATTATATATGATTGATAGTTTAATGTAATCAAACTGGGAGTCATTACGCGCTAACTTTTGACATTCTTTGATTATTTAAGGAAAACATTTTGTTGGACAAGGAAAACAACGCAGCAGTGAGTGACTTCGGAGGGAGCATCTTTATCAGAGGTGAGACTGCCATATGGTGAGACATGAGCCCAGTAAAGCCATTTGAAAATGTTTCATGTTTATGCCAGAGGACACATCCAATGCGTCTCATTATCCCGCAGGTCGGCCCACCAATCAGACGCTGGCGTACATGGCTCCGGAGCGTCTCCTCGGCAAGTGCTGCACCACAGCCTCCGACATGTGGAGCCTCGGCTGCACACTGGCTGAGCTCGACTGGGGCCTATTTCTCTTTAAAGGCAAAGACAAAGGTGACATTTTCAACTGTATAACAAGGGTAAATATGAGCTCATAACAATTCAGTCTTGACATTTAGACTGCCGCTGTTGTTGGGATCTTGAACGTGACTCTTCCTTAGGTGCTGGGCCTCCCACCATTAGAGTTACTGACTGCGGCGAGCAGGAAAAACTACTGTATTGGTGAGGTTTAAAAGGCTTATTTTAACCCAATCTTTGGTGCAAAAATGTTATGACCACATGCCCACCCAATTTCCAGATGGCTCGGAGTCTGAAGACAAAAAACTACCAAAGACCCCTCTGGCCACGAGACTGAAGTCCAAAAATCCAAAGTTTCTGGACTTTATTCGGTGCTGTCTCGAGTAGGTTCACCCACCCTCAGAGAAATATCAATGCAACAACCTTCAAACATTCAAAACTGTACTGTACGGAATTGTACGAGGGTCTATTAAGTGCTTGTGCATTACTGAGCAGATACGACGCAACAAAGCGGCTCACCCCGGAAAAGGCTTTGCGACATCCGTGGATCAAGCAGGCGACCAAACATACATGTGAGCCCACCGCAACACACATCATTGCTTGACTATGGATCGTATTTGCCATGAGTGTCAAAAATGTAGATTTTTCTTGGGTCAGTGGGTTTAGGACTTTGAGCAAGACTTAAGTAGTTAACCACTGATCGATGAACTGCAAATGACTTAATATATTCGATTTTCTGAATGCAGCCTCCGGGTGCAGTGCTGATGCTGCATTGCAGCCTGCTAGGAAATGGGAAATATACCTCTTGGAACTTCCAAGGTCTGGTCTTAAATGGTTCCCACTCGACAGTCAACGTGGGGGTGGGCTCGGGGTACATCAATTGGATCTTTGACTTTGGCCCTTCCATTGCATGTTTCCTGGTCTAAAAACGGACACATTCACGATGTCCCGGTTTTATGGAACACAGCACAAGTGGCTTACATGAATTGACAACTACCACCATCTATGTAGGCTACAAGAAATTGCATAGTCTTAAGACAACGACACGCACTAATGACAATAAAACCTTTTTGATGCTGTCCATGGACAAAGTAACCTGTGCCATGCCTTGTGCATAGTATTTCTAAATTTGAGAACCGGCAAGTTGCTTACCTGATAAAAAAACACGACTGAAAATCGGCTGCGATCGAGTAGAGCTAAGCTAGAGTCTCCATTTGTATGTAAATTGGAACAACACAGTTGATCGATGGTGATAGATGCAACAAATAAGGAAGGGCCTATCAATCGATTAACGGCTCATTCAGAATTGTGACGATCGTGTGGTTCTGACTCGATCATTGTGTATGAAAGCAATTGAGGCAAAACTGAGTGCACTACTTGGCTGCAAACCGCAGAGGCATTGTTGATTTGACTAATATATGTAGAATAAAACTGGGGGAAGTTGAGCAATATTCAAAGAGATTCTGTAGTTGAGGGTCGCCCCAGTGTAGCCTCGCGCAGCGCAGTGTAGCTTAGCGGCCAACTCAACCCAGTGCTGGCTACAATACAAGGTAGTACGCTTGCTATTGTAGCAACAACAGTTGTCAACAGTCTTGAAAACGTGTCATTTTTTGTGTGTTTCCACTTTTGCTCAGATAACAGACCGACCATAAGCAGCTTGCTGAAGAGAGAGAAGATTCCGCCACCGATGTTGCAGCCAACGCAATACAAATAAGCTCTTGAGATCGACGATATCAGACTGGATGCCCACTTGACGACAGGCTTTTTCTCTACTTAGATCTTGACCGTGCCTAAATTGACTAATGGACCTGATAGTGCAAAAGACTATAATGGCTTGACTGACACGTTTGTACCACCTTGCTAGTCACCATTTGTCTCCTAGAAAGTAGCTCAGGAGACTTTGCTTTTTCCCCCTCACAGTGCCCAGGTGGCATAATAACATGGATGACATTTTGCCGAAATACCCCAGCAAAATCCACAATCCAGCAAAATTTGCTCACATTTTCAGAACGAGGCAGATGATCGATTAACATGGTTGCTTAATTTCACACTTAATGGGTGGGGAAGCACCCAACTGTTTGTACACAAGCAATTCAAAAGTGACTTTTTTTCCCCCCACAGAAAGTCCACTTTTAGCATTGCCAAGAAACATAGTGAGTCCGCCCTTATTCAATGGGAGAAGCACCTTTATGTTTTAAGCTCATCAGCTCGTCAGCAGAAACTCGCCAAGACGGACATAAAGCTTTTTAAACTATAATTAATCCTGCGTTGCCAGCAGCTTCCTCCACAGAGCGCCGTGGGTCATTAACTGGCGATAAGAATACCGGATTTTGTGTCCAATCATGGTGTGCAAGGGTTTGCTGCTGCAGCTGAAAATGACCATTGGAGGGTGGGGGGCGCGGACTGCTCAATGCGCCACAAAGTTAATTGAAAACGCAAATGTAATTAGGACGACAGGTCTAGCTCCCCGCAGGGGTCAGCAGACGGCGAGATGTGGTGGGTTTGACCTGTAAATTTACACGTCGAGAAGCAAAAAGGTCAACGAGCAGTCTGCCTGCCAATGAAATGTGCGCTGCCTGCAAAAGTTTAAAAGCTTTTGGAATTTCCATCTACACAAAAGGCAAGAAAATGGTCGACAGATTATGGCAAATATGTCCGATCGGTGAGCTAGCGTTCGTTTTATTCCACGTCGGAACAGATTTCAAGACCTGATTCAGAATGGTGGACATTACGTATGACACGAAACATTCCTGCAGCGCCTCCGCTATAGACATAAAGCTCAGTCCTTATGCAGCCACCAGCGGCCTGTTGGCCGTCTCGAGGTGTAGAAGTTGGGGTAAGATTCTCCATCTGCTTCCTTAACATCAGCATAAGGAGGTCCAGGAAGTGGTTAGTAGATGAGAAGAACAGTAAATACCTGTACTGGGTTCCCGTACAATATGGCTAAATCAAAAGCTGCTAAAAACTGATGAATGGCTTAATTTGAACACAAAACCAGAAACTTCAATGCGACATCGGAAAGTGGAACTGGTCAGTGACTTCAGTACGATATGGACGAATCAAAACCTGACCATAAAAACAGAAATTGCCAAATGTAGAAAAGCGGCATGCATGTTTTTCTCTAGAATATAACAATTTTACATTTTCCAATTTTTTGAGGTTTTTATATCAAAAGTGCAGTTCAATTAGAAGAGGTCGGCATGACGTGGGTAAAGAGTTCATCTTTTGATTGTGATCTTTAATAAAGTAGATTTTGATCAATGGGCCCACGTCGGTGGTATCAGATATATTTGTCATGTCATCTACATTTTTTCGTGCATTAAGTAGGCATTTGTCATTACATCAGAGGCGATGCGGCCCTTGGAGCACTACCAGCTCAAGTCAAAGATACGAACGAGCATGTGAAGCAGAAATAAGATGTGATGTGAGACCGCTGCAAATCTTGGGAAACTTGAGCTCTTTAAGCAAATGAGAGAGAATGCCGCCATGGAAGGGCTTTCGTTCTTTGAGCAAATGAAAATGCCACCAAGGAAGAGGACCAGCGATGGCAATCAAAAAAGTGATAACAGGAAATGATGAAAACGTAAAACACAGTCAGCAAAAGAACCTAGTAAATGTAGTGATGTAGAAAAGAGGTATGGCTGTTCTGGCTGCTCAGTGCAATATGCTTGAAATGAATAGAAACTAGAATTTAGCTGAAAATAAACTTAACTTTCAAGTGAATTCAGAGATTTGTTTCTAAATGCATCAGACATTGCTGAAAACATGGAAAGAACTGTTCTACTGAACATGTGTATATATATATATATATATATGTATAAAATTGCTGAAAACATGGAAAGAACTGTTCTACTGAATTGTGGAGTTGGTGTTAAACTCATAAAATTGGGGCCCAGTGATGCTGGGCCAAACTCCCCCACTATACAAGAACTTACGTCCGCGTCCGCATCTAGTTACCGTAATTGCGCTACATGCACTTAGCGAGCCCACATGCCAAAAATATTCCTTTGGATAGTCCACTGATGTGGGCAGTAGAGCGCCTTGTTGTTGGGCGTGTGCGCATGCGCATGCGACAGAAAGGCGGAAGGTAGGGGAACAGCCAGAGAGTGGAAGGGTGTCTCACGCCGCCGAGGTCGACGAGTGCCTCGGCGTCAGCCGTGTGCCCAATACAGAGTGCCTCGTCGGCAGTGAGTGCGCAATACACGGGGAAGAATGATTCATTCTTGGGGCCGTCTTGGCGTCAAAAAGCCCTATGAATATATTCCAGCCACCAGAGGCTTCAATAAGCGGATATATTTTCACTGCTCAAACGTGTAATGTTGTGTAGGCACACGATGCTAAGACGAAGTAGCATCCATTTTTCCAGGTCGCCGTGGAGCGGGCTGTGGGCTCAGCGCATTCAGCGGACATGCCAACAGAGGGGAGAGAATGGATTTGATTTTTTCACTATTTGGAAGCCTTTTTATATACTTGGTCATTTTGTAACAATTAATACAAATATGAATTATGAGCTTCATCTTGAGGCTCACGATAGGAATTTTCATCTGCCAGAAATGACATTTCTGGAGTCGCATGGCTGACCCAAGGCCACATGCAGTGTGAAGATGACTAATGCGCACGCCGCGTCGCTGAGGATGCGACCGCGTTCCTTAGCGAATGGCAGGAAGCCGCAGGCGGTGCGGGAAAAGTCAGACATCATCGCGTCAAGGTCCGCCGCGCTCGAGTAAGCTTGTCCATTAATGATAGACTAACTTGGCCCATTAGAGATGGCTAGCGGGCATTCTCGGGCTGACGACAGCCCTAGTACCGCTAACAATGTGCTTCTGATCACTCCTGAATGGGATGAAAGTAGGAAATTGCAAATTGCCTTTGTATAACAAGATTTCGCTTCGAGACGCGATGCATTATTTTCACAATTTAAAACAATCCCTGGATGCCCGAACATGTTTGATTGTGAAAATATACCTAGACCCTAACACCTCATCCTTAACCCCCTAAACCAAAACGGTCCATTTAATGAGGTTCGTCAAGTCACAAGTGTCATTTTCAAAACAAAATGTCATTTTTATTCAAAACAACAAATTCAAACTCCTCTCCAACACCATCAGATGCGTTTTATCAGTGGTGTCAATGGAGTCATCAACAGCAGGGGATTTGCTTGATTGTAGCTGTCATTTCCTCTTTCACTTCAGTAACGGATTCTTTTATTATTTCTGCTTAGCCAAAATCAGCGCCACTGTTTGATTGTTGTGGCATAGATGTGGTAAGAATCCGGCCTGCAGCTTGATATGACGACGAGAGTGCATTTATTGCTCTTGTTCTGAGCTGTGAGGAAATGTCTCTTCAGAATTCATGTCGTAATGCCATTTCAAATTGGAGATCATTACACGAAGGTCTCCTCTTATTGAGCACATTGGTCTTGTGCTGCTGGTTGGAGGGAGAATGCAATTTTTTCAGTCCACGCTTCTTTGAATGATTGATTTTCGCTGCCCACTTTTAGCAACAAACTGGGAATGTGGATTTTTGTACATTATAGACTTACAGCTGGCAAAGTGTGAAAGTTAAAAATTGCACTTGCAGCAATGAGCTCCTTGACCCAGCAAGAGGCTGGCTGTGTATCGTTGCCATGGAGACAAGCCACGGTATACAGGTGCTGACCCAACCAAAACACGCAGTGAAAGTAAACAAGTAGGGCTGCGAGGATTGATCGAATAATTCTAATACTTTGATTACGAAAAAGGTTGACCCCAAAACTGCCTTGGGTCATTTTTCCAGACAGTCGCATGTAGTATTCCGCCTAGAAATAAGATGGCGCAAGGCAAGAGTCCAAAAAAATACAGCCTACCATTGCTATTTAGCAATAAGCACATTCATTCGCTAGCAGTTGATGGCCACAACTCACGCCAAGTCAGTCAACACGCAGTCAACTACACTCACACTGACGCCCAGGTAACACCAATCCAGGCCATACACATTCATAGTCACAGATACTACAATAGAATGTGAGTATGGCGTCCCCACAGGATAGAAATAATACCTGCACCTCACAAGCACATAATATTGTGTTTAATATTCCAAAATCAAGCAAAAGTGCCCAACGGCTACTTCAGAGACCGATTTTCAGAAATAGGCAGATAGCAAAATATTTCATTGCTTGTTTAATTTCACACTTGATGGGTGGTAGGCAGACACAACTTGTTGTATACAAACAATAACAAGTCAATCTTCCGTAATAATAGTATGTCCCCTTCAAAGTTGGATGCTGTATCACAGATTTTTCCCTAAAGTGGGACATCTCACACACACACACTCACATCCCATTAACCCGAAAGCTTTGCGGTGAGCAACTAATGTAATCACGCTCGGTGGCCTAATGCACAATGAAAGTGAAGTCATTCAGGCCAGTTGAGGAGGCACTTCCTAGACCAGACAGCGAAAGTTCAGACGCAACACCTCATCCTCAGCTCATCACCTTCGCGCGTTTGAAGCCTCACTCACCTGCACGCGGCACTGCATCCTATCAAGCCTCGGCAAACTTGCCGCTCGCTTTGTTTCCGCGGCCGACTTCTCCTCGGTCGTCCGACACCTGCTGCTGCGAGATGAGGTTCTCCTGTTCTCTCACGTGATACCGAGAACATCCCCCCTCCCTCTCTTTCCCTTCACTCTCCCTCATCTCTCACGTGATACTGAGAGCATCCCCCCCTCCCTCTCCTTTCCTTCCGCTCCCTCATCCCTCCCTTCCAGAGCCTCCCACTGTTCTGCAATTTCTCTTCATCCTTGACATGCATACATCTTTATGAACTCATATTGAGAAAGAGTCCCCGGAATAGGATACAAATCAAGTGTTGAACATACTGTACATTGACTGGCATTGGTGGCAGGGAGCGGTCCAGTGATGCCCATGTGGCAGCATGTTCACACGTGCACCAATGGAGGACTGTTCTTTTTTTTTTTGGGTGGGAGGCAACACAAGGTGGCTGGTGCTTATTCACCGCGGCTCAATATGCTAACCGCCCGCCTCTTTGCACCCACACACATCACGCTTCATCACTTTGCCAATGTTTTAAGCCAGAAATCGGAAAACAGAAATGGACCACGGAGTGACCAGCAAAGATCTTAAAGCAACAGTACAGGATAACCATTGCAACCATAACCTCTAAGACACGGTGCTCAAGGTGCTACGTCTGTGTTATAGCATGGAAAGAAGCGTTGAACTCAACATGGAAGATTCTGTCCAGGATGGCCCACCACGGGGTCACTGTATCATCATCATCAATGATATTCAATGATATTCAATGGTAATTATACGGATTATATGGAATTATTATTCATTTAACAATAAAAATGATCATTCATTCTTTTATTAATAATAGTTCCAATTTTACGAAAATGTCGCGTCTCATCCTTTCTGGTCGCCAGTTCATTGTACCTTGTCGTCACGTTCCGGCATTCCTCGTTTCCACGTGGCCGACTCATAGCAAGCCTCGACCCTGTTCTGATAATTGACCTTGCCTTTTTGCCTCCCGTTTTTTGGGCTACTGTTGCCTTCGCGGATTGCCTGCCTGTGTACCGACCTCTGCCAGTTTATTAAAGCTCTCTTTTTGAAACGGTCCATTTGAATTGGAGTCGTGCATTTTGGGTTCTGTCTTTTGTTCCGTTCATGACAAACAGTGGCTTTGTGGCCACTCAAGGACATTGTACGAAGCATAAATAACGAAAGAAACAACAATGCAACCAATCAATATGAAAGGTAA
This sequence comes from Phyllopteryx taeniolatus, assembly GCF_024500385.1. NCBI lineage: Eukaryota > Metazoa > Chordata > Actinopteri > Syngnathiformes > Syngnathidae > Phyllopteryx > Phyllopteryx taeniolatus. Next base: position 26,496,287 of record NC_084510.1, read on the forward strand.
AACGCATAAATAATGAAAATGGATGTTGAATTTGCGCAACACAGTGTCCTAGGGGGAGACGAGATCATGAAGAAGGTCTCAGGGCAAGAGCCCTGGGGCACACCGGTGGAAACGGATAGGATTTGAATGATTTGAGCAGGGTGAATCAATTTTAATCAATTTATTACCCTACATGTTTTTGCTATATTGGCAACCTCATTATGTACCACGCATCAGGGCGGCGTCGCTTCTTCAACCTGGAGATTTTTCTTGCGAGTGCTGAGCTGCTGGAAATCAAGAGAAAAGACAGCTGAGCCCAATCGCTAAGCTGGGCTGCAGGCCCAAGTAGTAAGTAACTCACAAGGGGATGTGAACCAAGCTTTGCGGCAGCGTCCCGATGGTGCTCCCTCACCCTCGAGTGGGTCTGACGTTACATTAGCAGCCCGGTCGGAATGAGCGCACAACACTAACGTTATGGTTTGACAACTCACGTCGAGGCCTGCAGGTTGAGAGTCCTTTTGTCCATTTCAAGCATCTCATTTCCATCCTTCCATCCATTTCTTAGAGCGCTTGTCCTTTATTCGAATGAGCATGAGCTTATCCCAGCTGACTTTGAGCGAGAGGTGGGGCTCCACCCTAGATTTGTCGCCTGCCAATCGCAGGGCATTTGGAGACAAACATTGGCGCTCAACATATGGACCTCCAATGTGCAATTTAGTCTTCAATGAACCTAACGTTCATGTTTTTTCAAAAGTGCAAGGGAAATCACGCTCATTCGAAGCTAGACCCTCCCAACTGTGAGGCAGACATGCGAACCACTAGGGCGCTTTACTGCTCCACTCTCATTTCATTAAATGAATTCAAGCCAGTCCCTTTGTGGTTCTTTCTGCTGCTATGACGATCTGTATCCCACCCCCAAAGGTCCCCAAAGGACTACATTAATCACACCTGTCACAACATGAGGTACACCTGCACAATCTTATTTGGGATATTATTAAATTGCTGTAACTGCAAGCACAACGAACAATACCATTAGTATTGCAATAAAAGCACTAGATTACTCTTCAAAGTGTCACTTACATGTTAGTCATGGTCGTTTGCGCTGTTGCACCATTGCAGCGTAACTATAATAATAATAAGGCAGTGCAAACTATACGCACCATCAGAACTATATTGTGAAATGAATACCGGTCTTTTAAAGATGTTTCGATCTCAGTGGATAGAGTAGGTGTACAGTAAACGCCGGTGCATCGATTTAACCATTGATTGTGGACACTCCAGCTGTTATTTATCATTTGCACCTTCTTCTTTGCATCATTAGCGATCACCCACCGCTCGTTACGAGTACGGAAAGATCCGTGACATCTCATTGAATCGGGACATTTTTGTCATCGCTGCTGCATTTAACTTTGAACTTTTAACACAATTGCATTGAATATTTCAGAGGTTTCTTTCTTTTCGTTTCACTTTTCAAGTCACATTTCACATTTTGATTGAATCCTTCTTGAAGTACAGTTACGAGCACTGCATAATGTTACAATGGCTTCCAAGAATAGTACATTTACTTTTGAGGCACAAAGCCTGGGTCTCTGTCTCTTTGTTTGTCATGATGGAGGTACCGCGAGTATCTGTTCAGGTTGTACTTGGTGTCAAATGTCTGCGAACCAATGGGCTAGAGTGTGTTTTGAATGCGACGCGTGTCCATAACGTGCACAGCGAAGTCTCCACGGGACAATGGCTTCGATATTAAGATGGAGAGGAGCCATCAGCAACAATCCGTTGAGGCAAAGGCGCCCAGTTAGCTCTCCCTTTTATTACCACGTCATGTCCACTCAAACTCTGCTTATGGTTAGCGTTTCAAGGTCGGGGTTAGGTTTAGGCTCAGATGTGTCGTTTAGGAAGTGTGACAGTCAATCCACTCACGATTCGTATTTTTCACCAATGTTGCTATTGCGCCGTTTCCCAAAATGACTTTCTTCTGATTGGCTAAAATGTCCCGGCACTTAGTTAGAGATTGTTGCTTTGGTATTTAGAAGCTTAAGAAAAATAGAACATTCACCCATGCACGTAATCATAACGAGCTCAAATAAACTCATTTAGTAGTAATTCTCTCCAAAGGTAAGATTATGGTCATCATGATTGTTGCCTTTTATTTGCAAGCGACAACACAGCCATTGTAATTGTCTCGCATCAAGCTCGGTTGCTGGAGAGTGTCATTCCGTGGAATGACAATTACGAAAGAAATGTCACGGCATTTTAAGACTGTGGCCTCCTCCTCCTCCTCCCGGCGGGAGACGAAAACGGCGAGCTCCGGCGGCGCAGCCTCGATAGCAATCACGCTTAATGAGCGTCTTAATTGGCACACAAGCACAAGCGTAATGGAGAGTCTCAACGAGCTGAGTAATGCTACACATACAGAAAACGGTGAACGCTCGCGACAAGCGGTCGTTCTGCCCATTTTGGCCTTTGACTTGCAAACAAAAACTTGAACGACAAGCAATGTACGGTGGCAGTAAAGTCAACTCACCTCACTTCAAAGCAAAGTCGCAGATTGACAGCTAGTGAACAAAAAAGAGGCTTTATTGCCACTCCCAGTTGAAGTTTACTCTCGCACTAAACCGAAAACAAAGAGAAATACACACTGTGGATCGAAAACAACCATATAACTTTGCCTTAAAGAAAGCTAGCGGGATATATTCTTTATCCTCTGGGAAGAATGACGAATATTATTGTGGTTTTTTTTTTTAGCAATTTTGACTGTCTCCATGTACATGTGTATGTCTTTTTTATACTGCCCTAACACATCAGAAGGAGCAGCACAATGTACATTGAACTGAAGCGTGATTCTATTTAACTACATCTACTACTGTTATATTATAGAGTGCTATTTTTCTTATTAAAACAAGTCATTACAAACAGTTTTCATCTGCTGCATATTACTGTTTTGTAATAAAACCGGTTATAGTTAAAAAAACAATCTGTTTATAGAAATAAAGGCCTGCCCCCATTTCCATTTGAGAACACTTCAATTTCTCCACAGTGAGCCTCCAAGCTACGTCACACACCTTTTCTAAAGAGGATCCAGTCACAGCAGATAGTGGAGAGCTTCCAGATTAGCAGAGAAATGAACTGCTGCACTAATCTCCAATTTCCCTGAATGAAATTCAAAAGAAAAGAAAGGATAATATTAAGGCTTTTTAAATGAACGCCGACAGCGACGAGACGTAATGACTCAATGATTATAATCAGGAGCGCTGCGCTGTGCCGAGCGAGCGAACGTCCTATCGCGGAACAGGTTGTGAGTAGAAACCTTTTCCTTTTTACATAGGAAGGCGCTATACGAGGTCTTCCGACTAACGTACACTAAAACACTGACCCACCTCATGGTGACAAATAAGCAATTGTTAACATTTGCTGGGAACACATCATACGTGAATAACCTTGGGCAATGCACCACATGCAGCTCAGCAAGACATGGACATTATTTGATCTGATCAAATGTAGCAGCCTGCTACTTGACAGATATCATTCAAAATCAACAGGGCTCGAGGTACCACAAGAAAGACTCATTCCTGGATTTATGTCCCAAGCCGACCTCCAGCGTCTTGGCTCCTTTAAAATCATTAGGGGACAAAAACAAGAGGTCATGTCAGTCTCATTCGGTGTCGAGGATGGCGGAAAATTGTGACAACGTGCTGAGCTGACATTTTGTTCCGATAGCCCTAAAAAGTCTTGTCTGTAGCACTCAAGGCAGCAAGTAGTGACTCCTCGACAGTTGACAGTGAATACCTACTGATCTAGCCTTTTACTTCTACCGACTTAACGATTTAGTTTCAGACAATCAAAATCAACTTGCCGTACGCTCTGAGACAACGGGGGCAGCAGTTCATTCAATACGGCGCAAAACACAAATACACAAATACGCCATTACCGCTGCCGTGGCGACAACTTGATCGAGCAATCATTTAAGTGTCGCTTATCATAAGCTAACCCCTGTTAGCTTTTGGGTGTTAGTGTTCTGTGTTCTTAGGTTCTTGTGTCGGTCACCAGTCCAACAAAAGCCACCCAATCCCTTCAAGTGTTTTGTTTCCAGTAAAACCTCCATTGAACCAGCTCAACCTGAACTGCAGTCAATGTTGCAATGGAGGGACCGCATCTAGTAGCCTGAAGATGTTCCAGGGCCAGCTGGTATTATTAACTTTCGTCCATCTGTTCTCATGGCCGTGTTTAGTCACACTATCCCAATTGCATGCTTGGGGGGGGGGGGGGGGGCCTCTGTTCCCGCCCAAAAAATCAAGTCCCTTCTTACTGACTCATTTGGCATTCTAAGGGCTACATTTAGTAAGACACTGCAGTCTTATTTCCGTGGATATGTCAATCATAAGAGAACACACGAAAGCGTTTCAAGGACCCTTGCCTGAAAATAAACAGGAAGTAGGCCATTTCGGTTCGAGGCTGTCATTTCTCATTCACTAGCGACCCTTGGAAAGTTAGCAAAAAGCAGCCCATAATACCAGTTTCATCAATCGACATCAAATCGGGTGGACATGTCTATCGTAAAAGGACGCATGAAAAATTAAACAGCAACTCCTACCGATTGGAGGCTTCTATCCCAGACAGATGGGCAAATGATCAATTGTGAAGCCCATTTAACGCGAGCAGAGCATGGCGTCGAAGTTTTGCTGATCATTTTGAGGATTCGCCATTAAAAAAGGGGGTCCGGTAAGTGTACAAAATGTATTAATAACCACTTCATAAAACTTTCATAAGTGGTACCCAACTAAGGAATAGATTAATACAATAATGTTCCACTTCATCTACGAGATCCTACACAAACTGTATTGATAATAACTGACTGACATACAATATATTTGACATTTCTTTCTGATTCTGATTGCAGTTGCATTGCCCTTAATGCAAGTACCAATGGTAGCTGAATACAATGGTCATCATCTCACTGTCAAATGTCAGAGATTGTCAACTTTTAAAATGTTGGGATTATATTTTGTAATACAAAGGATGGAAACTAACTCTACTATGCATCGAAAGCTAAAGACTTACCAGAAGAATGTTCTCGTCCTGGAGGCGTTCTTGTTCAATCTGTAATGACAACATGACGATATTCTCATGAATACAAGAATCATTTTCACTTTAACAGCAGTTTTAAATTCATAGTTCCATCAGAAAATAACACTGATAGGCTCTTGAAAGGGACTTTCAGAGATTCTTTACAAGTGACCCCTTTTCTAAATGTAAGAAAAAAAAAACGTTGATCACAGCCCCCCCACATCCCCCAGAGAACCACGTGAATGTGATCTGCATCCCCCCTCCTCCACTGATCCCTTTACTCCGCTTATCTGCCCTGATGCCTGCCTGCCTGCCTGCCTGCCTGCCGTTAACTATCCATGCTGGGATTTGAGTCAAGGATGGGCAAGGACGGCTGCCAAGTGCGGGCGTGGGAGTGTGGAAGTGACTGGAGGTAAAGATGATGGCTCGCAGTGCAGGTTGGGGTTCACGTTTCATGCAATAAGTTAAAGTAGGACAGTAAAAGTCAGTGGTGGTATTTATATGGTGAAACTGGTGAAGGAACAGCTACACGTACTGTACATAGTACATTACATACGTACTCTCCTCCTTTAAAATAATCCATAGGAAAGCAATTGCATTACGTTGTTCAAATTTGCAGAAACATGAGTAACTTGGGGCAGAAGGCCCGCTGCCCCACATAGTCGAGAAAGGACATGGCGAATCGGCAGGAACAGAAGGATTTGAAGGAAATTACTGTCCCCCACACATAAAATATAAAAATTTTTAGCTGGCGAGATTTTTATTCAGAATTTGTAATTCATCCAAATATTTTTTACTGTGTTATACCGTGACTACCGTTGCTTTTATACTGTTAAGTTGAATATATCAAAATACCAAATATAAATACCTAATGCAAATATATATGTATATGTACATATAAATAAAGTCCAATTAATTTCTAATAATGATGCCATCCACTTAATTGGGAGGGGCACTGCCCCATATTGCCCCAAATGCGAAATTGCCATGGATTAAAGTCATGTAAATTGTTGTCGTCGCAGTTTTGTTTTTTTGTTTTTACTGCTAGTGTCCCGTCTGACTTATGTTTCTCTCTGTTCTCTCTTTTTTTCTCTGTATGTCCCCTCTGCTCTGCAGGACTGCCTTTTCCAATAAATAGCCATCATAATACACCTAACCACAGAGGGAGTATATACAAATCCTCTGTGGCACAGAAAAACGGTTCCATTCTGCATGAGCAAGCAGCCGAACAGGACAAGTAATAAACGAAATCACAAGACATTTAATCTGCTTGAAACACATTTTGTTTTGGAGCGTTTGAATCCAATATCACCTCGAATGCCACGGGAGGTGGCAGCTGCTCACTCGGACGCTTGGATCCAGCGAACAATCACTTGGCACCAGTCCAATCATGCAGCAGTTGCACTCTCCCCAGGCACTTTTATATAGAAATCACATATTTACTGCATACGCATCGTTCAGTCTCGGCAGCTGCACTCCTGCCCACGCTGTGTCTTTGTGTCTTTTCATGGCTTTGCCATCCATCTGTGTGGGCTACTTTTTTGTCAGCCTCACCTTGCTGTTGTGTTTGTAGCTCTCGTGTGTGTTTAAAAAAAAAACAACATCAGATGACGCCGCACAAGCTGATGTAAGGAAGTGAAAGCACGTGTGTGCACCTCTAACTTTGTGTGTTTATGTGACATTTTGTGTGTTGTTGCTGGTGGTGCGGGTTCTGCTTGTGTTATGTATTGACAGTGGAAATATCAGACGGCCAATCGGTGACCATCCCGATGATGACACCGGCGACACACCACTGTTTTGGTGCTAACAGCACAGTAACAATCCCCCGGGGCAATGGTCAAAACAGGTCAAAGTAACTGGTCTTTCAGACTTCAGTAGACAAAACTGCCTTTAATATGCTCCGTTTAATAATGTGGCCAGTCTTTAGTGTAAACATACAACATTGGCATGGTCTTATGGCCCTGTAGAAAGAGTTAGAAAATGGTTTGCCTTTACTATTGAGTGGTATCGCGTTCGATGTGCCGGTGTACCTAATGACGTGGTCAGTCTTTAGACAAAATGTACAACATCGGCAGGGTCTTACTACCGTGCGGCAAGTACAAACAGGCCCGAAAATTAAATAAATGACACTCATAATAAATGGCTGTGTGCAAAGCCATTGGTTTTTCATGAACCCAAATCCCAGCAACTATGCAGACGCTACTATTTATCATCTTTTTAAACTTGTATTGTGTGTTTAATCACATATGAACAGCGAGGAAATAACCAAGAGAATCTCAACCTCAGAAATCAGCTCGAGACGTACATTCACGATAATCAGGTCTGGGATGGACGGGCCAGAACCGGAATCTCAATAGCGCTTCAATAATTATCACGCCACAGTCGGAAAATCTGATTAATAACTTGGTGATTGACTGAAATGAAGTGTCAACATTTGAGAGAAGATTCCCCCCAAAAATTGAAGTATACTCCAAACCAGTGAAGCTACAGTATATCAAATGCTCACGTGTCACATTTTGTTAATTAAAGTCCCCCAGAAGATTGCACCAGGCTGCAATATAATAACACAAGTGAGGCTGCAGCTGGATTTTTTTTGAAGGGGTTAGTTTTAATGAAGCTAGAGGTGGACATTTAATGGACCGGCCACATTGTTGTGATTGAATTGAAAGTTGACAGTGTGCACTAGGGTGTCCATTAGTCGTGCCATCGAGCACAATGGACAAGCTAGCGCTACGTCGCTGCCAACCAGCCAGTAAATTGTTATTGAATTGCAACGGGTGGTGAGCTTGTGAAAACACTCTTTCATAAGGTCACGTCATTATTTCACTAATGCTAATGCTAATGATAACGAGGGTGGCACAGACTGTCAATGGCTTGTCACAGTCGTGGAACAAAGAGACATTCCCCAATACCTCCTTTGGGAACAACAGGGGAATGAAACGTAATGAATACTTGGTGCGGAAAGGACAAGCTCGCAGTGCTGGGCTGCCTATGAGCCAGTAAAAATTGTATTTAACGGCAACCGATGGTGAGCTTGTGAAAACACTCCCTTATAGGATGATGTCATTATTTTAGTAATGCTAATAGCAACAAGGGCAGCACGGACAAGTATTCAACTGCAATGAGTCACTTACCCTCATTAGCTGGTTAGCGGTCACAGTTGTAGCGCAAAGAGATGTCTGCTAAAAACTCCTCCTCATCCAACAGATGTATACTTTGCACGCAATGGACAAGCTTAGTCAGTCAATTGTTACTTAACGGCAACGAGTCAACCACGAGGGTTAGCTGGCGGCAAACACGTGAGGAAGCTCGCTTATTTTTGTTTCACTAATGATAATTCTAATGCTAAAGCTAATTCTAGTGCTAATGTCAGCATGCGCAATAAAGAGAGTCAATGTCCTTAACAACAAGAGACATTCACTAACGACACCTTTTGCCAGCAGCAGGTGAATGGATGCTAAAACTAAGCTAAGCTAATCGGGATGAATACTTTGAGCGTAGTGGGCAAGCTAGTGCAACGCAACTGCCAACGTGATGGTAAACTCTTATTTAACTGCAATGGAAGTGAGCTAGCGAAAAATATTTAGTGCGGTAAACGTATCTCTTAGTTTGACTAATGCTAATGCTAACAAGTCAAGTTGAATCAACTTGACGCAGTCGTGCTGCAAAGAGACTCCTTTTCCTGCAACAGGTGAAGGGATGGCTAAGCTAAACACTGTGGATTTTTCCGTCTTACCCTCCGTAGGCTCCGAATGTGAAGCTTCTCCTCCTCTGAAACATCCTGTTGGGCAACTGATGAGGATCCTCAAGGGTGGTTTTTGAATTTTTGCTCACGTTAAGCGACATGGCTACGGATGACAGTCGTCATTGCCACTTCTGTCTTTGGGGCCCTCCTTTTGTTTCTTCACTTTCTTCTGTTGCCTCCTCCCTTGTTGGCACCCTCATTGGTTTTGTGTGTGTGTGCTCTGTTGTGATGTGAGCATACCTCATCCCCCCCCCCCCCCCCCCCCCCCCCCCTACTGACTTTCTCACAGATGGGAATTATGGATCATTGAAGGGGGGACACATATCCATTGTTCTCCCCTTTGATTTCTATTTGTGTGTGAACGTAGAGGTCATACAGTACTTGTCAATCAAAGAAATGAATGGAGGACCTCACAGCACGTCACATCAATGGTCACTTGCTGACAGGCTGGAACTGGATACGGCATTGCTGTCGAAGACCACAACTGCAGAGAGGTGGTGACAGCGCAAAGGAACAGAAGACAGTTTTCACTATTTATGAAGACAAATTCAGCCGAAAGTATAATTATTGGAGAAAATACCACATTGGCAGTGTCTTACGGCTGCGCAGCAAGTGCACACTAGAGTAGACCTAAATATGCCTTTAATATTGTATTATGTCAGATTTGAATGCGCATGTGTACCTAATAATGTGGCCACTCGTGAGACAAAACATAATTATGGCATCGGCATTGTCTTAGGGCCATGCAGCAGGTGCACACTGAGGAGACCTAACGGTGCGGTTGATATTGTGTTGTTGTTTTTTTTATCTTATTCTCTTTTTCTTTTTTTTCTTTTTTGCTGTGCTTTGGATTTAAAAAAACTGGACGGCAACATTGTAAGTTATTTCCCCATATCTCTTCACATTTTGGTTTCATAGTTTATTCATTACTGGTAGGACTAACACTTTTCATATTTTTGCATTGCAATAATTAACATCAAATTTAGCTAATCAATCATAAGCGAGCGTAACACTGTGAGCATCTTGGCCATCAAGAAATACACGGAGGTGCTAAATAACTGTTCAATATGGACCCTGCATCGTCAGGTCATAAGGAGAGCCACGTCAAACTGAAACCTGCACAAACAAAGAGAATCGTTACTGCGGACAAGTGACAGACTTGACAAGAAGGCAAATAACTGCAATCGCCAGACTAGGATACATGCAAGCAGTAAATGATGTCCCTACAAGAATTGTGTTTTGCTCATTTACAAAGGAATGAAGTTCCAAATTGTTTATGGTTGTTTATTGACTATGGTAATAGACTGGATATCAGTGGGGGGGGAAAGCATAAAAACAATATGAAGAAAAGGTTAGGCATTTTCGGACTGCCCATCAACCAGTTACCAATACTCTCGATAAGCACACTGGTTTTCAGAATCAATTTCCTACCTTCCAATTCAAACCAATGCTGGAATGGGTTACAAAAACATCAGCGTGCTGGGGAGATGACAACTATTGGAAGTGACAATGTTGTCCTCGGTCTGAAGTAAGATCTTGCCTCGGGGAGAGAGGATGATTTGATAAAGATAAGGGAGCATCCTCAAAGTACCAGCAAGAACTGGTTCATGACCCGAAGGGAAGCGGGACTTCGCTCATCAAGAAAACAGAAGCAACGGACTGCAATCTTGCAGCATCTTCACGTAGCCCCTGCTCCAAAAAGGCTCCTGGACAAGCCGGCCTGGAGTTGGCGACTGAACGTCTGAATGGCTCAAAGGCTTGGGAGCAAGTGAAAACTACGATTCCAATGTGGAAGACACACCAAATGAGCAGTCTGAAGCCGCATGCAAGATGGCAGGCTCGCCTTAAGTTTGCCAGTCAACATTTCATTCGAATCGAGTCTTTTAGCTCATATCCGTTGTGGTGGAGTCAAACTGCAGCGTCATACAAACTTGAACTGTTGAACTGTCATTTGATTTGATTCCTACGAGGTCTTCCCTGTTAGGTTAAGAGCACTCCAGCTCCTGCCACAATGGGACTACGAAGCTGTTATCGTCCCTTCTGGTTCACTGATTCCCTTTTTGTGTGATTCTATTCGGTGTAACAGGACTGCGGCCAGACAGGGGTCATAAATCCAATCGCAAGCTTTCGATGCAGGAATGTGTCCCGCAACACCGAGGTCCGAATTGATCTCGACATTGATTAAGTGCGACTGGATCATTTGTCTTTCACTTTGGAATCGTCAAGAATCGGCCCGCCCGCAAGCTGAGAAACGTATTCCGAATGCGTCAAGGTCTCTTGTTTTGAATTCGTAATTATGGGAATACCTTTTTGGGAGGCCCTAGCTATACTGTATTTTATTGGGGTGGGGTGCAGACGGAAAATGTCCCTCCTCCATTTACGTATTTCACCACTGAAATTCATTTGTCGACGGGAGGGTGGAGAGTTTTGATGCCCACCCGAACCCATTCTGATGCCCCCCTCGTTGATGCTCTCGTTTGTGCAAATGATGCTGTGGTAAAAATGATTATTTGCTTGCCATTTCTGATTTATGAATGTATGAATTGTGATTGTATGAAATGTACGTGCGAATTAGGGTGGACATATACATGTAGACAATTCTTTCAGAGATATATTGTTCCGGCTGTTCTTGTTAGCCCTGTTCCTTGTGTCAAGCAATCAGCTACTCGTGTGTCTCGTTGTCTCGTCGGTTAGGTTGCTTTTAGTTCCCTGGTTTCTTTCTGTCTGTTCATTGATGTTGTTGATGTCATGTTATGTCGGTGAGTCTATTCCTTTTTGTTCCTTTGATTTTTGGGGGGGACTTTGTCAATTGACTATTTCGATTTTTCCATGTTTGCCCTTGTTTGCCTTTTTTTTTTCTTCTTCTTCTTTTTTTTGCTTTCGTCAATACATACTTTGACGAGACCCCTGCATTCTCTACATCAGGCTGGGTTGAGTTCAACCCTTTAACGAGCTAAAGGGACTCCAAATGTGCTCTACTGTTTTGTAGTGACGAGCAGTCATGTTATTGAAATGTCTCATAAAATACACCCAAGGACCAAAATCCTCAATCCTCCTACTTTCACTCCTCCTGCCTTCAGGCACTCTGCTAATAATGACACCAAAATGTCATGTTGCTTCTGTTACCATGTCTTCCTTTCTTGTTGAGGTAGCAAGTGTACCTTTCCAAGCTATGCCTTATATACAAAAATCTAAAAAGATTGTAGTGATTTACTCGGGGGAATGCGAAAGGGCAGTCACGGTGTAATTAGTCTTGGTCTGCGGGGTTAAAGTGTTCCTCAGCCTAGACTTTGGAGGGCCTGAGTGGCAATTGGGAGATGGAGGGGTGCGCTAATGAGAGTCTGAGAACTTTGAAATGAGGTTCAGTCACCCCCCTGAAGCAGCGCCACATAACCACGTTAGACTTTACACTAACAAGGTCCACCCACAGCGAGAAAGGAAACAAAGTCTCGTTGGCACGGACGGCCCTGAATGCAGTGCACCACACTGATTGAAAAGTCACTCCCTATTTTAAAATAGGGAATGTATCCTTTATTCCTGTCTTTGTAATATTGTTCCCAAATTTTTGGAGTATGTTCCATGATGTATGGGAATTCAATTTCTTCTTGTTGTCTTTTCAGATGATTGTTTGTGAAGGGCGAAGACAAGAAGAGAGTTCTTTGTGAAATCAGTCGATGCGCTTCCCAGGCAGCTTGAGAAGCTGGCGCCCATATTGGATTTTTTAATTAGTCACTTTTTAGTCACGCTGAAGTTGAAATTGATTTGAATAACAACCGTTGTACAACTGTTAACTTCAAAGTCCCAAAATAAAGAGATACACATTTAAGTACAGTTACAGTTCAGTTATATTTAACGTCAAAGTACAATACATTTGCATTTAATATTTTAGAAATGATTGCTTTTCAACAATTAGGTGTCATTTTGACTTAAGTTATGCGCAATGTGTCAGATTTTGAATCATTGAATTACTCTCCTCTTGCAGTTAGCCTGCAGAGTAGCCATTCAGATGTTCATCTTCAAGCGCTGCAGCAGAAGCTTCGTCTATAAAGTGTCTTTAAGAGCCGATGGCGTCCTCTTACACTTCCTCCCCGCCCAGCGGGACTCGTTAAATATTTAAAAGGCGTGCGCGAGGGCCCGAGTTAGCAAGGACAACACGCTGGCGGTCAGCACTGTTTGCATTACCGTCTTTGTCAAACTTTCCGCGGGGTTTATTGTAATTTGGTCTTTTTTTTTTTTTGCCGCCCGATCCTATTAAAATATCATATGATCTCTTCTGCGAGCCGATGTAAAAGGCTTCTCGGCGTCAAAGTCGTGACTTTCATCAGTTGTAATTGAATGCAAATCATCGACTACGACGTCTATGACAGCAGACAGTTTGTCCGCATTTGAACGATAATAATCTACATGATCTGGCCCGAACATTTGGCACACTCTCTGGCCATTTGCTTGTTTTTCCTGTGGTTGCGATTCTGATGCGAGACCGGCAAAGGTAAAAAAAAATCATCACAAGCGAACTCAACGCAGAAACCTGAAATTTAGGTACCGTATGTTGATCCAAATTGATGGGTGTCATCCTTGGCCATCGCTCGTCTTTCACTCTGTGAAAATAGAGCGATTGATTGGAAAGCCCATTGCGAGAGAACTGATGTCAACCAAAGCCAATGGAAAATCGTGTCGATTCCAATTTTGAAGCCATGGATTATAAACCTGTCCTGCAAGTTTGGCGGAGAAGGTCCTTTTACATTTCGGGGAATTCATCTGGTCATGATATTATCAGTGTGTAAGGATGATCAGCAAAATGTGACCGGAACCTTCTTGGAAGTGTGCCCATTACAGAAAACCCTGACCAACCCACGACCTTGAGAACAGAGCCTCCTCGGCACAGTCAATCAAATCTTATTACGGTGACGAGACGGCTCACGGGAACGAGAGCAAATAACGGCGATGCTTCGAGGAATTTCGAGCCAGGAAGTACTTACGATCCTCCCACGCACAAAGTCGGACGTCCAAGTAGGCAGACGCCACAATGGCGAGTGCGCGGGCGAGACGAGATGACCGGCGTAAAGACTTTCTCTCCTTTTTTTACTGCGGCCATTAGGCCATCTCATGTCGTCAGACCTGACCTGGATACGCCGCACGGAGGGTTGAATGTGGCTGTGCGACCATATATGGACAATCAATCAATACAAATGGATGTGAATGTCAAAATTCTGGTTAAGTGAATAAACAATTCTCATCTCGTGAATATGAACAGCAGCAAGTATAGTCCCGCCCCAATCGGAAGCATGTTCGCCAGATAGAGGGGCGGTGCTAAACGCCAAAGCTATCTTTCCAAACTTTCATTCTTTTTGCTAGAACTGCTAATTCTTCCTTGGCTGTCAACCCGACCGGTAGGCTACGATCCTTAAAACAAGAACACGAGGGCTGGCGTTCCGCTTTTCCACAATGGCGCATAGAGGACAAAAGACAATGGGTGTAAATGTGTCCCGGATGGCTTTGGTTTCTTTTCTTTTTTTCTTTTCACACGGCCCATTTAGAGTGTCGAGCGGCGGGACACGAGACACGGAAGAATGAAGACAACATAACGGGAGATTGCATGATTGTGCCCTCGGAGCAACGCGGAGGGAGAATCGAGAGGAGTATAAAAACACCCAATTGTTCTATGGGAGAAGAAAAAAAATCAAGCCAGGAGAGCACACAAGTTCTCCTCAGGGGAAGACAATCCGGAGCGAAGCCCATTAGGAGGAATAAAGGAGAGTCGTGGCGATGGAGATGGAGAAGGCTTATTATTTGATGTAACCACTACTGAGTTGAAGAAGAGGAAGAGGAGGAGGAGGAAGACAAGCGCTCCTAGGGGCCACATCCCGGGATTAATGACTCTGCAGACGGACTCGCTTTGATTTATCCGCATGAAAGCGATGCCCAGATGTCTGATGGACGTCATGGCTCCGAACCACCCGAAGACCTGAAGGTCTGTCACGTGTGGACAAATGCCAACATCAAACTAAACACAACCTCAGTTGAACACAGCTTTGGAAAATCCACTTACGCAGTTGCCTTGAGGGGGGGGGGAGGGGAGGGGAGGGAAACCTTTGCGTTCAAGCGCAACATTTGGTTTTTGAAATGGATGCATGGCCCAGGTCATTCACACACACACACAAAAAGCTAAAACGTGTACAGTCATCAGCTCTTATTCATGGCTCACAAATTCGCCTATTCAGTGGAACGTATCATCTCCAGCTGCGCGAAGAAAGAAATTTGGGTGATTTCCGAAATACACTCAAACCCTTTGGTTGTCCGTTTTTAAACAAGAAAAATATGATGTCATATTGTACTTTACAAAACCGTACAGCAATGACACAATTAAAGTGAAAGTCGGCCTTCCCGACACACATGAAAACGTTCAGTCGTAAACACTGAACACGTTCATTATTTAAGATTGCCAGCCCGACCTGTTTCGGACCCTAAAATGAGGAAGAATCCACTCTGCGCACATGTCAGACCTTAGGAAAATCTCTTAGGATAATCTTAAAAGATTTAAGATTGCCTGGCATTTGATGTGCTTGGTCAGGAAGAGGCAGAATCAGCACAAAAACAGGACGATTGTCATCATGTGTGTCCAGAGCTTTACTCAGTAAGCTGAAGTAGTATGAGTTAGTTTTCCCAAAGCATAAAGAATACTGCCTGTGATTATTATGATATTGTCTGTCTACATGTGTTGCTCCACGGTTTGTGGCCAAATATCCGTTGCTTATAAGATTTTAAAACCACAACACTGATACGATTCGTTAGCCCGTCAAATGAGGTTTTGCATTGTTTATTAGCATGAAGCGAAATGGACTGTCTGAAAGCAGTTGTTTTTCTCTTGGTTTGATGTTTAGTTTGACAGTAACCTTCAACTGGGAGTGGCAATAAAGAGCTAACCAATTTTAGGGGGAACACAACTGCTACATTCATCGCACAAACATTATAGGGCTGTTGATGGTGTAAATGTTCAGTGGGCTGGCTGAATGGGCTGAATGGGAAAATGAACGAAGCCCACCGGAGTCAAGACCCACTGCGAAGCGTACGGCGGGCAGACCAGCGGGTCATCGGCTTGTTCCGGATCGGCAAGGAGCGAGCGCGGGACCCGGGGTGTGTTTTTCTTCCGATGATGGATGGCGTCAACGAGCTCTCGTCAGGTTCAAAGTCAAGAGGGGGAGGGTGACATTTCATCAGGAATGTGCGACCGCATTCATTTATTTATCTATCTTATCCTGCCCGCCTAAGTATTCAGTTATTCGTTCTGCCGCATTTGTGGAATGAGGCCAAAAGCAGGCTTACGTCATCAGGCTCCGAACTACATTTGTGCTGTTACTACAAAAACTTACAAAAGTTGTCATGTTAAAAACCGTTCAAGTATCACCAGGCAAACGGCATAACGTTCCGAAACTAAAGTGGTAATGCTATGAGACGACTAAACTTGTAACATATATGGCCCACCGTCACAAAACCAAAGTCAGAATGTTATAAAACGAAAGTTGTAACAGCATCATATTAAAGTCATCACGGAAAGAGAGAGAGAAAAATACAAAAGTCAGAATGGTTACAAAAGTCAAGTGTTCATGTTACAGGAATGAAATGGTAAAGTTGCAAAGCAAAAGTTAGAAAAAAGTGTTGTATTACGCAATAAGAAATATCACACACTATACATATATACTGGTTAGAGCGTCTGCCTCACAGTTCTGAGGTCCCGGGTTCGATCCCCGGCCCCGCCTGTGTGGAGTTTGCATGTTCTCCCCGTTCCTGCGTGGCTTTTCTCCGGGCGCTCCGCTTTTAAAACAGACTCTAAATTGCCCGTAGGTGTGAATGTGAGTGCGGATGGTTGTTTGTTTGTATGTGTGCGCCCTGCGATTGGCTGGCGACCAGTTGAGGGCGTGCCCCGCCTCCTGCCCGATGACAGCCGGGATGGGCTCCGGCACGCCCGCGACCCGAGTGGGGAGAAGCGGCTCAGGAAATGGATGGACGGATGGACGGATGGACGGATGGACGCATACACAACAACAACAATGTAACAATTATAAGAAAAAAGATGCAATTGTACTACATGAAGGTCATAATGCTTTGCTTGTTGTCGTCTTCCAAGAACAGAGTTCAAGTGACGTTTTGCCCATAGTTGTCTTCCTTTTTTCACTTCTTTTACACCCTCAGACAGGAACCGCAATGAAGCTGCAGGCACCGCAAAACCTTTCAAAACCAGAACGTGTTTGCCGTTAACCTCCTGAATGGTAAAACCTGCGTTATTATCCCTTTCTCCTTAAATGTCAGGGAGTGGATTACCGTCACATCTCCGACTCGACCATTTCGATTTTGGCTCCTTTCTCGACCGCAGCGAAAACGTCCCGTGTGCGCCTCGGCACCCTCAATGTCGGGGGTAACCTCTCCAAAAAAGTGAAGCACTCACATGGCTGGGAAAGAGAAAAACAAATCACGGCCAAGGCTCCTGGAGGATAAGCTTGCCGCAGGGGCTGTCCTACGTCCTCATTCAAAGCCACAAAACGACTTCAGAGGATATTTGAGTCCAAAATTGGAAATTTGACAGCCATCTTCAAATAAAACATCCCAATCCGTGTTTTTTTTTTTAGGGTGAGAAGCTCGGATCTCAGAGTAGAGCCGCTGCTCCTCCGCATTGAGAGGAGCCAGATGAGGTGGCTGGGGCATCTGATTCGGACGCCTCCCCGGTGAGGTGTTCCGGCCACGTCCCACCGGGAGGAGACCCCGGGGACGACCCGGGACACGCCGGAGAGACTACGTCCTTCGGGATCCCCCCGGAAGAGCTGGATGAAGTGGCTGGGGAGAGGGAAGTCCCTGCAGAAGCTACTGCCCCCGCGACCCGACCCGGATAAGCGGTAGAGAATGGATGGATGGATGGATGGATTTCTTTTTATGATATCCCTCTTGAGCGCATATGAGCGAACACATTCAAAAACCTTACGATGTTTTCCCTTTCAAAAATAACACAACTTTGATCTTATTATTATATTGCAATTTTATTCTCATAAGATTACAACTTTGCTCATAATAATGAGCAATAACGTTTTTTTTATATTGTGACTCATTCTAGTAACTTTTTTTGAAAGACTTTTTTTTTTTGACATAATGTTACAATTCTCACAAGAAGAATTTTGTTGATTTTATTTCATTTTTCTCCTATGACAACTTTGTTCATAATTACCGTACTTGTTTTTTTCATATTACAATTTCTTCTCATAAGTGAATTCTTGTTACAAAATATGTTTTTTCGAATATTCTCAATTCATTCTTTTCGTTGTTGTTATTCTTTGTAAATGTCACATTAGGGCAACTTTATTCTCGTAACAGGACTTTGTCATTGTCATTGTTTGTGTGTCATCTGCCCATAGCCAGATGACATTCACCAAAATTGGGTTAACAAAGTTGAGTTGTACCTCGTGCCAGGACTTGCGGTGCAAGTGAAACGAACGTGCGTTCGTTCAGTGTGTATAAATAACTCCTGTGATCGAATTCGTGTCAGGCGAAAGTCGCCTTCGCGTCCGGTCTGAACGTGGCGCACGAATTCAAATTGTCATCGTCTCCAATGACACACCCTTGCCGTGCCGGAAGGCCCAGCTCGGCCAAATTGGCAAATGTGCAACGAGCCTTGCATTTGCACGAAACTCTCCGGGATCCGCCGGCATCGGTGCCCCGCCACAAATGCGCTGTCTACGAAAATGGAGCCCGAAGACTTCCTTCTCATATATGCACAGCTTTGCTTCTCATTTGATGACAACTTTGCTCTTCCGCCATTGTCGCTCTTCTCCCCACAGCTTTACAATGTTTTTGTCGTAACGTTTCGAGTCGCCCCCGCCATCTCCCGGAATTGGTGGGGGCGCTGCCCTGCTCCTGCCCCAATGCAAAATCCCCACTTCACAGCCTCTGATGTTTCCATGGATGTTATGGCTGAATTTGTAGTATCTTTAAAGTTTCATGCAAAATGAAACGAAAGAACATGTTCTCATGGTTAACCAGAATGGACGTCATATTTTATGATGACGTCTGCAGCTGGCTGGAGGCTTACGCTGTATGACTCAGCAAAGAACATTTGTCTGCCTCAATTTTCACACACTTCCATTGTCTTAAACACACACACACGCGTAGATATGCAAGGATAAGCTGTCGTCTCAATGCTAGCGCGATAACTGCAGCACCTCAAATAAAGATGACAGATTTGAAATGGGAGTCGGGAACCCGGGGGGAATGGTTTTGCCGTGTGTGAGCGTAAAGGTCTCCGACGTCATTTCCTGCCGCTACTGTTTTTAAAAATGCACTTAATAATGTATTCAAGGCTTTTTATTCACAAGTTGACAAAGTAGCCGTTGTTGTTTGATGATTTGTTGTGCTTTTAGGCACAAGACTCACAAAATGGTGCTTTTATGTTGGATTAAATCTTTTATGGATGACAATAATCAAGTGACTGCAGAGAGGTTAACATTTTCTGACGAGTGTAGTCAATTATTACAATTCCCAAAGGGTTTATGGTGCATAAAACATCCTTTTCCATTCATACACAGACAGACAGACAAACAAACTCAGCCAAGGAAACAGCATTTTGACCCGATATATACGGTTTTATATAATATATATATATATATATATATATATATATATATATAATGGGATTGGGGCACAAGTCATCGTGCCCTACAAATTCTGTCTAGCAACAAAAGGCGATACAAAGCCCGTGACATCAACAGTATTTCTTGAGGGACATGTAGGAAACATTGGCACTGAGGGAGTCCTTCCACCTCGGAAGGTGCCCGCCAGCATCGGAGCGCAGACGACAAGAATTCCTGACTTCCACAAAATACAAAATAAAAATGAAAAATGAAAAATGAAAAAGGTGACCCGTGTGGAAAACGGGAACATCCTTGACAATGTCACAATGTCATCAGATAACCTGCGTGAGGCACTCTCCAAGACGTAAATGTGAGAGAAAAAAAAAAAAAAAAAATATATATATATAGTGTTATCCGATGTTCTCAGGAGGACACAGTTAGGCGTCAAATATCGATCAGTCCTCTTGGGAAGAACTAATCAGTCACTTCAATCTTCTTCTGATATGTCGGAAAGCGAGATGAGATGTCATGCCTGCGCTGGGTGGAGAGGAAAAAACGGGTGACGGGATTTGAAACGCGTCGACTTGAGTTACGGCGTTGATGTATTCAAGTGCATCGTGATTCATTGGGGACACAGTCTATTATAGCAGAGCGGAACTACAAACAAACTAACATATTTCCGTATGCCGTGGCCAAACGTGTTTATTTACTTCCGAGAGTTTGAGGCGTTTTATAAGGAGTTTGTGTTTGTATTTGTAACTAATGTCTTTGTATCCCCCGGTCAGGGTTGTTCATTTTGAGCTCATTTTGAGCTTTTAATGTGCAAGGTGCTTTATGGGGTCTGGGTAAGGGTTTTCTCAATCCTCCAGATGAATTGCCGTGATCAAATATATTTTCCTTCTCAAGGGGATAATGCATTTGTTTGAGGTGAAGTTTAAAGAGTCCATTTAAATGCTGGAAAGAAAACGAAAACACAAGCCACTCAACAACAGCATCGCTCTGGCGAGGTTACTTGACCGGGCGAACACATTTGAGTGCAAAAGCAGCCGCTTAGCAATAATCTCACACGGCACACCGCAGGTCACGGCAGCTATCGCAAACGCCGCACAAAGTGACCTTTGCCTGGTAATAAACAGAAAAGTATACACGTACACGTAGAACAACAACAACACATCAGCATGCGTTGCTTGGCGTTTTCACTGGTATCCCCTGAAGGGATTAGATGTGATAAATGACATAAAAAAAGCAAGGAAAATACAAAGAAATTCCTCTTATCATCTTATTTTTAAACAAGGTTCAAGTGAAGTCAACACACAATAAATCGAATGAATCCAAAACAACAACACGTTTTGCCCCAAATCTATGAGCTTCATTGAATATATTGGCTTAAATATGACACAAATACACAGAGCGCCTCAGCGTGCACAAATGGCGGCTCACAGTGGCGTGAGTGCACGTCGTGACCGTCAATTATTGCCGCTAAAACGAGCTCCTATCGTTTTGGTTCATGGGAACACAGACGGGCATCAGTCTGAAGCTTTTATGCTTTAATTCAGCGCCGCCACGGCAACGTTGTCCTCCTCAAACTATGAAAATAAGGAGAAAATAAGTGCATGTCATCAGGTGTTTATGAAAGGAAAAAGGAGAAAAATGATCCCTGGGCCTGAAAAGGGCTTTCACAGACGCCCAAGCACATGCCAAAGCCATAAAAAAGGACAATTCCAATTTTGTAGGATTTCAGAAAACTTCAATTGAATTGTTTCATTTCAAATGTGTAAGTTAGAATCTATAAAATATATGCATACTATAGATGACTCATTATTAGAAAATTGAATCTGCCGTCACTAAAAAAAAAAAAACAATAAACAACAGGTTATTATTATCATCATTATTATTTAAATTAATTATTTTCGGTGGAAAAAAGGATTAAATACATAATACCATATGTCTATCTAATTACAATATATTGTGCAAAATACAATTTTGCAATTTAAAAAAACAATTATATATATATATATATATATAGAGAGAGAGAGAGAGAATATATAAATGAAATTTTCATCCCCTCTTCAAACTAACGAAACTAAAAGTTACGAATTACCGAACTGATACTTGTAGTACTACCAGTCCTGGTAGTATTCCAATTATTTCCAATTTGGATTCAATTCATAATATTCCCAAAACTATTTTGTTTCAATGTACATTCGAAACTACAAATCACATTCTACATGATGATTTATTACAAAAGGAACTTGGGTCTCCCACTCGGACAAAAACCCGAATAATCTCCTGGTCCTCATTCCCATCAGGAATTTTACATTTACGGGAACGCTACTACTCACGCCGATGCTAACTGCGCAGCTGCTTGAAGGAGAATTGTGTTTGACATGAGTCAAAGCCGCAAGGCGTGCCTTCCTAGCGGGCCTAAAAGCGAGCGAGCGTGACTGTCGCATGTGCTGTCCTGCAGGCTTGAAAGCGACTCGCCGACAACACCACTTCCTCTCGCTCGTGACGTCACACCGCATCACCGCGATGTCTGATCTCGGCCTGTCTGACGTCGACTTGCGGCCGAGATGAATAGATATTAGAAAGGCTTTCTTTCTTTTTTTTGGGGGGGGGGGGGGGGGGGGGGTGGTGAGGTCAAGCAGAATGGAAAATCTGAATCCCTTTTATGCCGAAACTGTTTTACGCTGTCCCAGTGGAGTTTTGAAGCTTCCGCTGTGGTATTATAATTGAGGTTTATCGAGAATCAGACTTGATCAGTCGAACAGAACAAAGTTTCTAGAAGGGAGAAAGACTCAAAGACAAAAGACAAAGGACTACTTGTAAACAGGGTGAGAGAAGTCAATCATGACCTTATCTACAACGATGAAACGTGAAATAGGAGTGTCGTGCGGCAGACACCCTGCGAGGGAAGGACAGGACGAGATAGAGCAGGAGACGAAGCATGCGGGGCCGGGGTCGTGAACCCGGCTGTACGACGGAAGTGCGGTGGCATTCAGGATGTCAATTCTAAAAGGGAGAGAATCAGTGAGGGGCTACACGAGCGATGATTTGTTGCAGTGAGGGGAGGGGGGCGCGCGTGTGCCTGCAAGTGAATTGAAAGCGTTTTACATGCACAAAGACTGAATGCTTTCGAATTGCCACCTTAAAGGAGAACGATCATGGAAAATGTACTTTGTGCTCGCTATCGTTGGGTCTTTGAAAAAAAAGAAACAATCAAGTCAATATTTGATTTACTGTCGTCTGTATTTCTGCAAATGTTTCTGGAAGACACTTTGGCGTAACAGTGCCACTAAATTCCATCGTAGCATATTTTGTCCATGTGCTACATTTGATCCCGCCTATACTTTATATTGTACTTTATCACAAGCTTTCAATCGCCGCAAAACCAACGGCCGACTGATCGAGGGGCTCGCGAAAATAGCGTGCAAGTCGGCGTTCAGTCGGGATGCGGCCGGCTGCCTTACATTTTTACTTCCTTTTTTTCTGTGCACGTTTGAATGATCAGTACAGCAATCAGAAGGAGAGACAGAGTCCTAAATATTGAGAGTGTCTGTCAACACGTTTCATTCACAGGGCTGAAATGCAATTGCTCATCAAACAGCCAATCAGAATTCTGTCCATTTTGTTTTGATTGCAGCGCAGATTTGTTCCCGCTGGGGAATGAAAAATGTCTCGGCCCTTGTTGATGAAAGTGTCCCGTTTCCAATTACACCCGAAGAAAAGGATGGCCGATTGCTTCAATCTCCGCGTTTGGCGCAGGTTGAAATGGAACTCGGCCGCTGTGAAAACTCACGACAAAGGGCGACAAGCTCGCAGGCTTCATGAGCGCCAGAGTGCAAGATGGCTGTCAACAGCGTCGTCATTCACGTTGCCCCCCCCCAACCCCCCCACACACACTCTCTCTCCCCAAACTCCAGAGTGCTTTGCTCTCCTGTGGCTTCCCAGGAAGCTTGACACAGACGACCGTTTGTGTTTGTGTGATAAGTTGCTGCACACAAGTTGACTTGATTGATACTGAATAGCTTGCAGCCTTGTGGGAATCCGTAAAAACTGCCAAACAAAATAGATCAAGTGCAAGTGCAATGAAGTCCAACTTGAGTGGGCAATGGACCTATGAGCACTGTATGGTAATTAACCTCTGAGTGAGCAGCATATTAAATGAATTCAAAATTCATTAGTAATGAAAGTAATTAATTTCCCTCATGGGATTAAGGATACAGTCTATCCATTCATGCGTTACTTAAATTAAAAAGATATGGGACCTTAAAGTCAACCTTGAGGGATACCTTATTGCTCTCTGATGAACATTAATTCATTCCTTATTTTCCAGTGTGGGATTAATAAAGTCTACCCATGCATCCATTCGTTAAATTAAAAAGTATATAACCTAATAGTCAACCTTGGAGGGTGCCCATTTCATCTTATACAGTAGCTCTCCGATTAGCATGCATTCATTTATTATTTGACAGCTACTTTCCTGCCAAATTCATGTAATAAATTCCCCCCAAAAATATGGGACCCAAAAGTCAATCATGGGGATGCCACATTTCACACTAAGCTATGTGGTGAGCATTCATTCATTCATAACTTATTTTCATTCTTTCCATTGATCCATTTTCCGTTAAATCATCCGTCCGTCCATCCAGGCGGCACAGTGACCGACTGGTTAGAGTGTCTGCCTCACAGTTCTGTGGACCCGGGTTCGATCCCCGGCCCCGCCTGTGTGGACTTTGCATGTTCTCCTTGTGGCCTGCGTGGCTTTTCTCCGGGCACTCCGCTTTCCTCCCACATCCCAAAAACACGCATGCATTGGAGACTCTCAATTGCCCGTAGGTGTGAATGTGAGTGCCACCGGTTGTTTGTTTATGTGTGTGCCCTGCGATTGGCTGGCGACCACTTCAGGGTGCACCCCGCCTCCTGCCCGAAGATAGCTGGGATAGGCTCCGGCACTCCCGTGACCCTAGTCAGAAAATGGATGAATGGATGGATGGACCTTTAAAGCCAACTTTGGGGGATACCACATTTACAAACATGCATTAACAATTTCTCCCTGTGAGATTAATGAAGACCGTCTGTCTGTCTGTCTGCCAATGTGAATTCATTCCCTGTCTCCCCTTTCCATCTATCTATCCATCCATGAAATGAATAAGCATGGGATCTAAAAGTCGACCTTGAGGGACGCCATCTTTCACTTTACAGCTCTCTGATGAGTAATTATTACGATCTGGAAAAAAAACATGAACAGAGTCTATCAAATGATTAGAAATGCTAGTATTTGTAGTTGTAGTTAGGTTCTCGGCTGGCACTTCAGCTACAAACAAGGCTACAAAATAACCAAATCATTCAAATCATCTAAAATCACATTCGATCCAATGACTCGACAGCCTAATCTGAAACAGAATGCAAGTAATACACTTGAAGTGATGTCGTTTGAGAGACAACAAACCATTGGCTATAAATAAATCAAACATATACATTTGCATCATTTCCATTCTGAAGCCATTACTGCCACCCTAACAGCTGAGCATATGAAGCAATGACCTCATGAGTCATCCCACACAACCTCAGGCTTGGAATCTTGTCCCCTTGTGACTTTATGTTTTAATGGAGACTGCACTCCTCATTATTTACCTTTTTAAGAGGCCATTATTGGAAACATACGAGACAGGCGTGCATTTGCATTTTCTCTTCATTTGTACTCTTGTTTTCCAAGAAAGTATCCTAAAGTAAAGTTGAAAGCACAAAATGGTTTTCTTTTGCACATGATCGCGTTTGTAAGAGGAATACAAAAATTTAAAGGCACCAAGAGCATTTCCTGTGACTGGAACATTTTCTTCATTTTTATTGCTGGCATCACATTCAGTGGCCTCCCCTGCAAAAGCAGGAGCTATTTAATAACATTGAATCAACCACTATCTATCACTGTCTATCTATCTATCTAGCAAATGTATTCAAAAGTATGGGACCTAAAAGTCAACCTTAGTGGACACCACATTCCACTTTCTACTAGAGCCCTTTAATGAGCATTCACTCATTTCTTAAATTCCCTTGTGGCGTTAATAAAGTCTGTCTGTCTGTCTGTCTGTCTCTACAATCGACAGCAAGAACCCTGCGAATTTTTGTTGAGCGAGTTTGTTGAGGAAGCCTAGCCTAGTCCTTTTCAGCACTCTGGGAGTCTAAAATGTTATATTACAACATGCAAGAATCATATACATTTTTAATGTACGACAGCAACAAAAAAATTGCGATATTGTAGCACAGCAGAGCGCAACAAACCCACAGATTTGGAGTATGAAATGAGGTGGTGGAGACAACTAAAGGCGAATGTTCACACATGGGCATCAATAGATCACTCACTAGAGACCATCTGTAGTGCATTAAAAAAGCCTACATATTTTAAATATGATACAATAACAGACAATATATTTTATTGAGCTCCAGAAAAAAATGTGTCAAGGTCGCTAAGCTTTTCTCCTTATCCATCATCTTTATGATACGAAATGATAGCTCTCGCTAGCACAGTGCCTCCTAACGACTGCATGTATGCATGCGTGCATGATGCATTCATGTCATCAAAGTAGTACAGCGGATCATTAGCGCTTCACTGATCAACTGAAGCACTCACTCGCACGTTCGGCAGGGCCTCTTTGGCCTCGCAATGGGAATGACACCTGCAATCCAAGTCGCACATGTTCCCTTCCAACATGCCATAATTTGGCAGCAGAATGGAATGATAGTGGAGGAATTTCCAATAAGGTGCTCTATCTTTGCAGAGGACGATGGATTCCCGGGAACGAAACAGGTGACGTGACCGCCAAACCGCACGTTTCCGGTGAAGAAGAGCACCACGCATTCATTAAAGTGCCTCGGCAGCAGTGTAAGTGAAGAATAATAAGCCGAGCCTGGAGGTACACTTGGAAACATTTTTTTTTTTTTTTTTTATATCAAATTGGATATTCGGGAACACAGCAGAATACCAAACAGGTCTGCTATAGGGCTAACAAGGCCGGCAGAGGTACACATCTTTGACTGACTTGAATTCATGGATTCTCTTAAATCATGTTTGGTAGGCCCGCCGCACGCCGAGCGGTGCTTCCGAAACGTATTGAAGTGTTCACGCGGTATCTGGGGCTCCGCGACCGACCGTTGGCCACCGGAGACGTAAAAGCTCATCTGAAATGCACATGAGCTTTCACTTTCTAGCTTGTGGCGAGAAAACAAAGCGCGGAGAGTCTCCGTTGCCAAAATGCGAAGGTGCAATCTGTGAATGGGGTCGTCGATCGTTGCCAACAGCGTCTCAAAATATCGACACTCTTTTCCTATTTTTTTCTGGCCACCAGTGGAACCTAAGAAATTGAATTTCCATGAGGTTATCCCTCGTTGTTGAGGGAAATGGACCAAAATGTTCAGGTATCGTACCTTTAACACATACAGTAAATAAATAATGTTTTGACATTCACAGATTTGCAAGTCTCCTAATTGACGTAGCCACCTCTATTCACTAAAAAACTTCTCACTCTTTTTGTTCTCAGGCCAAAGCCTTGTTTAATAGAAAAAAAAATCTTTTGCCGCCATCTAGTGGCATCTATCGTTAATTACAACGCTTTTTATGGAAGCGGTTTTCGCGATTCGCCGCAGGGCATTGCTTGTTTTATTGGTTTTGTGTTATGTTATTAACAGTCTTAACTTCTTTTCTATGGGAATTCTTTTCTTGATCCACTCTATTTAGCATGATGCCATTCTCGTATTACGCTGCGCTTTAAATGGAACTCCTCTGGCTGATTATCGCTCAATACCGCAGCTCTGCAGCCAGCATGAAATATTCATTCCGTTCATATTCAGTTCCTTGTTTGCTCCCTTATTCCGTCACAGAGCATTAGGCCATCCTTCACTTAGCAAAGTCCCCCAGAATTGATTGAATTCAAAACAAAACAAAAAAATGATTCGCAATGAGAGTGAAGCCCTGTTTGGGGGCGGAGCAGATGCACACAGCTGGTCGTGTCATTCGCATCAATTCGGCTACGTGGAGCTGTTTGTCATTACAGGAATGAGCTGCCATCAAAGTGATGCAGGTGCTTTTTGCTGTTGTAAGTCTTGTAATTCCCCTTGAATCGCCATCCGCTAGACCCAAATTCCCAAAGGGTGCTATGAGAAAGAATCACCACCCGAGTGCAGTTCAGTTGTATTTAACTTTGAAAAACTAGTTTCAGTCAAGCTCCCGAAGCCCAAGATAACAGGTCAGCAAGAGCCGGCTATCGGGGTGCAGATGATTGACACCTCGTCGGTCATGTCTTCTAGTATCTAGTTTTAAAAAAAGAAAAAGAAAAATTGTATTACAGTGCAGTGTTGATGTTAAACTGAGCATAGTGTCACAGTGGCTTCTAATAATATTAAATACACTTTTTAGAAATGACATCTGTCTCATTTTTGATGAAGACCTGGGCCTACTACGCTACTGTATTTTTTAATGTTGCTTATAATGCAAGTATGTTTTTAGGTGGTACTTGGTGTAAATAGTTGGAGAAGCACTAAACTCGGGCTAAACCTCTCTTCCATATATGCGAATATTAGAAAAATGTTGAAAAATGCCACATTCACATCACAGATATTAGCGAGGAGCCTTCGGGAAGCGCAAAGAGCTAAAGCTCGTGGCTTTTCCAACAGTCATTTCATGGATCACTGGGGTAGGAAAGGAAATATTTGCACTCGCTCTCTCGCTCTCTCGCTGATAGTGAGGCAGACCGTCAAGCTGAAGCTCAATGTCGTTCTAGGGAAAACTTCTCTCCTCTGCGAATCACTTAACTCGTAATACCTGTCGTCGGCTCGACGGAGCGGCGGGCTAATCTTGTCCAGCCACCGCGACGTGATTGGCGTATGTTGCAATGTGAGCTGTTGACAGGCTGCTAATACTGCGGAGCTTCGAGGTTGATATGATTTGACAGAAATTCCACAGTAAACAATAGATAAGGAAATAATCCATTCCAGGATCGAACTGTCGCCTTGATTAACTGTACAGGCAAGTCCCAAAGTCGGCACACGTAAAACGTTTCCTCACATGCTGTCCTGCTTCTCAGCAAGCGACCACATGGGTGCTTGGTATTGACCTTTCAATCAAATCTTTTGGGTCACCCTCGCACAGTAGCCGGTGTGGCAAATAAAACTCGTTGCATTTGTTTTTCTCCCCCCTGTAGACACTCACACATTACCTACATGAAGTATACTCCTCCATCATACAAGATTCAGGACCGGGACCTGTGGCAAACATGCTAACCACTAGTCCAGGGATTCCCAAACACTGAGATCATCATCCAATTTCCCTTAATTGGTCCGAAAATTAGGATTTATTACAAATGATGTATCTTTGATCGCCTATCTATGCCGGCGACGGACAGTGCACGACAGAGCAATTAAATGCTCTTCCACTCGACAATTGGACCTGTGCTTCCGCCTGTTGCCATTCACACAACAAAATAACGGCTTCGTGTTCAACTAAACAGGACCACAGTAAATATAACACTTTTGTTGGAGATTTTTACATTGAAAATATCTGTGTTGGTTCAACAAAACACTGATCTGATACGATCCAATATCCTAAATTCTGCTATTTACAGAGATGCAAAAAGATTCAAAACTGCTTTTATTTGCGTTCTACTGCACCGCAGACCACAAGCGCCATCGTAAACAACATTGTTAAAAGGTCAATGTTCGGTTCGAGATGTAGTTTACTTTACATGTTACGAGCTGGAAAAAAAGCCGCTTTGACATTCAAGAAAGGTGATGGGGCCGGACTCCCCGCTGCGCTGCAAGGTCACATTAATTGCAAGCGGCCTGCGGGTGTGGATGTGTGTGTGTGTGTGGGGGGGGGGGGGGGGTCAGGCAAACACACTCACGCTCACACACACACACACACACAGGAGATGAACTATAGAGGCATTTCAATTGACCCACAAATATGAAAAAGTGGGAGCGGTTGCTGGAGAAATCCCAGTTCCTCTTCCTCCTACCCACTGCCGAAGTCCCCTTTTGCAAGGCATTCAATATTGGGGGTGGGGGGGGAAAGAATCAATAGAAGTGCAAATTGAATAAGGTAAGTGAGTATTGAATTTTCACAGAGCGCCCGTAAAGCATGCAGTATTTTTCCTCTGAATGACTACATTGATATTGATGTGGCACCACCGTACTGCACTGGGATTATTCACCTCCAAAAGTTTATGGGATTTTGTATTCATATAGTTCCATACATTGCACATGTGGCTTATACATGACATGATTCTCAGCTCAGTAGCTGCAAGTGAAATGAAAAAGGCTACAGTCTTTGCACATATTCTACAATTGTCTTGTCAACTGTGTCCAGTTTAAGCAGAGAGAGCGTGGAAAGAAGAGAACAAGTTACCATCTCTTACCTCGCAAATTCGAAGATGCTGTGCCTGGACGATCACCCCCGAACTGGTGAGACGAGGAACGCAACAATGTTTTTCCGAGTAAAAGAAGAAGAAAATGATGATGAATGGGTAGAGTGAGAAGAAGAAAAAGAAGAGTGCGGGGAAAGCGCCAACGTGAGCTGCAGCGTGGAGGAGGAGGAGGAGGAGGGCGGATGCTCCTGCAGGTTGGCTGCAATCAGCCCGATTGCGATGCTCCAGTCCCCCTTCGCCCCCACTCCCTTTTTAAAAAGTGTCATGTGACCGCCATGTGATCAGTGAGCATGCAATGAGACCCCCCTCCTTACGACTGTGCATTCATTACACAGCACAATATTTACGATGTCAGCCGCAGTCTCGGGAGCGATGAAGGCAGAATTGATTTTAGATGTAAGAACCTGGCTTGTTGCCACTTCCTTCTTTTTCTGTTTATTTAGCGTCATGTATTCATCCCAAGAAGGGGAATTTCCTCTCTGCTGCATTTCGTTTACCTCTGCCAAACACAGAGAGCGCAAAGCAAGTGGATATGTATGGTTTGATCAACATTTGTTGGTGAGTCAGTCAGTTGGTCCGTGGGTGGGTTACTTATTCTGTCAGTCAAGTCAAGTTTATGTGTATAGCCACTAATCACAAAAGACTCCATCAGCGTGTTTGTAGGGTAGTCAGTCAGTTAGTTAGTTAGTCAGCGTGTCAGTCGGTTGATCTTGCAATTAGTGAGCTAGTTGCGTAGTTAGTTAGTCAGTCACTAGCTGGCTCGGTCAGTCGGTAAGCCAACTAATGTTTTAGGTTTGTCGCCAGTCAGTCAGTCAGTTAGTCGGTCAGGAGGTAGGTCGCTTTGTCAGTCAGTCGGTCAGACGCTTGGACAGTTAATTAGTTGGTCCCCCAGTTGGTCTTGCAATTGGGTCATCGGTCAGTTGTTTGGATAGTTGGCCGGTCAATCGGTCTGCCTGTCAGTCAGTTACATGGAGCTGCATTTTAAAAAAAAAAGCTCGCAGTGTTTGGCAGTTTCCATATTGTCAATCGCTCCTGAGCAGTTCTGAAGGTTCAGCGCCTCGCCGGAGGGCACCTCCGAAGTGAACTTTCTGATCGAAACTACTACTCCTGCACCACACTGGGCAGCCGTGGCCCAATGGTTAAGATCATCGCCTGCCACTGTGGGGGCCTGAGGTTCAAGACCCTGTCTGGACCATCTGCCAACATACCCCAGACTCACAGTTGTGGTGTCCTTGAGCAAGACACCGATAACCTGAAATAGTCCTGTGCTTCAGCTGCCCCCTGCTCCAGTGTGTTCCTCTAACATGTGTTCACCGTGATGGGTCAAATTCAGAGAACAAATTTCATGTGCATACATGTTCATGACAATAAAAAGGTGGTCCTTCTTCTTCTTCTTCTTTCTGACAATTTTCACTCGCTGTGCTTCTCCTCTATGTATGACCTGTATGTCCACCTCCTGCAGACCTTCCATTTTGTTTCTGTCATTCTGTGTTCATCAGCAATTTGACGAATGTAGCGCATCTCGCCTGAGGCTCTGCTGATGTGACGCACTCTCGATCCACCTCATGGCTGTAGACTGTGAGAATATTTTCCAATAACCCTGTAAACCTGAACATCATAAACAGTATAGAAACCAGGTGGACGTATGGATGTCCTGAACAGGATAAGCAGTATCATAAATGGATGGTTCTGCACATATACCAGGAAAACTGAGTCCCAATATTGTTGGTTTACTTATAAAGATGAAACAAAGAAAAGTAGCCTTTATTATGCCCCTTGAGGGGAAATTCAATTCGCTATGACAATCATAAAGAAGAATAGAAACACAAACAAGACAATCACAATCAGGACCAATGCCAGGCATAATGAGCCTTGGAAACGTTTTTTTCTTTGGGGCGTCCATGACAGATCTTCTGCTTATTGGGTCTGAAACATTCCACCTTCCGGTCCCCAAGGCAACTAAGTGTCTCAAGGCTGCATATCCGTTCCCAAAAATCCCTCTGAAGTCGAATACAATCTTTTCCGGAAGGCTCTGTAACCTCTGAACCAGCAGGCAACTTGACTTAGCCTGCGGTAGTTTCACCTTGAGTCTAGACTACTTCTATCAGATCCTTTAATGCCAAGTCTCTGCATCCCACTTGGTCTCATTCTGTTTTGATAAATCAGGTTCTGGATTCTTGTTTGGACTGTACTGTACACCATATGCTTGATACCCCAGTATATTGTACAATGGTTCCAAGGGTTTTACTGTATTTATGTTGCAAGGACATTCCTTACGTGGACGTCCCTACGTGGAGCACATGGATTTGAATCAATAGCCGGACAAAAGGTCAGCTGCCCCATAAAAAAATGATCGCACCCCTTGAATCTGTCAAACTCGTCATCTTCAGGCACTGCAGAGCCAATGAAAACAGGCTGATATTTTGACTTAGTGGTGCTACAATTTCTATATTCTGTGTATATACCACAGATTTTCTTCAGTGAACATGTACAAACTCGACTTGAAATGGAGGATCAAAGGTTTGATGAATAATTGGGGACTATCCACAGACGCCTGACAGTTCTTATACAGGGTGTTCAGAAAGTGACTGTTCACATATTTTATTAACAGACATGTTTCAAAAGTGACTGTTGTGATGTCTTCCTCATCTTGAAAGTATTTTGTCCGACCAAAACATGCAGTGCACCAAACACCGCCAGACAAGAGTGAACACCCGCATCCCTGCACGTCGTCATCGTCATTCATTTGCAATCGGAGTGCTTGCGAATGCACACAAAAATAGTAGAGTAGATATGGAAATCCTCTGTTGACTTGCCTCCTCCTAAAAATGCATACTAAACAGCCTGCAGCTGCGGAACATCGCATTATTTAGATGCATTTTAATGAAGTCCTCTCACCAAAGAGCAATGTTTGCGTTGCCACCTTTGCTGTTTGATGAGGCCCGTGGCTGTATTTGATTTAAAAGCAACTGTAATCCCATCATGGAAGATGAGTGTAGATTGATCGGAAAAATTCAATCCTGTTTCGTTTTGGGATTGAGTGGCTGAGCTTTCAGCGTTCAAAACGTGTTGTGAACAGCATTTGTTTTTTCTTTCTTTCTTTCAGTCAGTCAGGGAGTTAGTTGGTTACTTAGTTGCAGTAGTTACTTCGTGACTTAGTCGTTCAGTTGATTCGTCACTTGGTCTCGCATTCGGTTTGACGGTCTGGCTGGCTCGTCAGACAGGCTTACTGACAGTCAGTATGCCGGAAATGCAGTGAGTCAGTCCGTCAGCATGTCAAACAGGCAGTTAGTTGTGGAGAAAGTCGATTAGCAGGTCAGTCAGTAAGTTAGTCGGTCGGTTGCTCTTAGTTTAATTTTTGGTGGGTTGTTTAGTCGGTAGGTCGGCCTGTTGGGCAGTGAGTCAGTCAATATGTCAACCAGTGAGTCAGTTAGTATGTTGGACAATCGGTCAGTCAGTCAGTCAGTCCTAAAATTTAGTATTAATCGCAGAACCCAGTCTTTGGCCCTTTCTTTATACAGATCGGCTCTAGGACCGCACATCTTATCTTGTATAGCGAGACCGAGCCAAACCTTCATGAATGTGCACTTGAACCGTGCATATCCCAGTTGCAGGGGTGAAAGAGCTAACGGAGCAAAGCACTATGAAATTTTGATAGCAAAGGGGAGGAGGGGGGCGAGGCTTCTCAGTACAACATGGGATATCCCCTGGCAGCGGAGGACTACAGCCGCCTAAACGATAAATGATTCAGGAAGATTCCAGGCCATCCCAAATGATAAAGTTCATCAAGAAGCCAGAAGACATTCAGGGGTGATAAACCCGATAGTCATCAAGACGACATCATCTAGTGGAACAACCACGAGGACCATTGTTGGGATTTTGGCAGTCCGTGGATCGTTGTCATTGGAAAAAATGTTCTGAATCCCAGCTCAACCGTCTGCTGTCGAAGTGTCCTTGGGCAAGACGCTGAACCCCAAAATTGCTCCCATTGGGCCTGGCAGTGCCTTGCATGTCTTGCATAGCAGCAATTATTATTAGTGTCTTCCTGATAATGATCATTTTAAAGGTTCCCTTTGTCAGTCACCATAGAAGAATGACACGATTTTTACCCAGGTCTGAAGCCCATTGAAGGCAAAGTCGACTTCTCTTGTGAAACAATTGTCAGTAGCTGCTTCTAGACGACTGGGACTCTGGAAAATTCAATCTGTAAATCAAAGCCTGGCATTGAGAGCCCCGGAAAGTAACGAGTCATCTAGGTGAAAGCCGACTGTGGAGAATGACGTTCCGCCGCAACGATTCGACAGCGTTTGTAGCTTCAAGGCATTCATTTGTGGAGCAAGAAGTTGTGCTTTGTTGTGCCGTATGATATATATTTTATATTGAGTGTATTTCAAGCATTGTTGCAAAGCTGTTCCACATGTCACCCTTTAATGTTTTTTTTTTTACAGTTACGGTTAATGGCCTCTTGTTTTCTAATGATCACCATCTTTAGGCGTTGTCAACTATTTGTGCTGCGCGAGGCGGTGTGTCGCAGCTGCCTAATTGAATCCATTCATTATTCAGAACCAAGCTCTATGTGGGGAATATCAATGTCAGAAGCTGTGCTGTCACTTATGGACTCACAGCTGTCAGATGTAATCAATGTCAGCAAGCACAATGGAACAGCAATCTCCATCTGATGGCAAACACGCACGAAACTAGAGCTTGTTCAACATAAATGATACAAACAAAACTGTATTTATAATCGTAAAAAAAGAAATCTAAAGAACGATGCATATCTTAGCCTAGCTTGTTCGAAGGCTTCTAGATTCGCATGCTATGCTTCAATACAGGAAGTCCTAGATTTACGAACGAGTTCCGTTCCGCTGGCGACGTAACACGATTTTCCGCATAAGTCGGATTTCACCGTTAAAGTCGAAATTTACGGCGAAATACTTCTGTTACGGGTATTGTCCCACGTGATTGTGACAGCAAGCTCAGTGTGTGTGGGCGTATGCGTCGATGTGCGAGTGAGACGGGACTGCGAAGGAGGAAGTAGTGCGCGCACGTGCAAGTGTGTACAGTGGCAAGTGTAGTGACGGCGACCTGGGAAGAGGAGCGATTAGCGAGAGAAGGGAGTTAACCCCTGCGTCTCCCGACCACGGTCAGGTGACCGTAGCAGGAAAGGTTAACACTTCGTGTAAAGAAACTAAAATAAATTAAAGGAAAAAAATAAGATGCTGTACTTACCATTACTGCTGAGAGTGTGAAAAAAGGAGGGCGAAAAGGGCAAAGATACTCCCGCCGCACACACACAGACACGCACTATGCACTAGCTAAGCAGACACATTATGGTGCTGGGACAAAATGGCGGACGAGGCACGGGTGTCGTAAAGTGGAAACATCGTAGGTCGAGTGCGTCGTAACTCGAGGACTTCCTGTAATGAGCTATTTCACCCTAGCTTAGCGCGACTGCGTTATTTTTGGAACCACTCTGTTGATACAGTTCATAGGAATGACTGAATCCGGTTAGCTGAGCATAGCAAAGGCTTAAACTCTGAATACTGCTAATGAAACCCGAGTGTGGTCAGCAACAAGCGGTTAGCATGACAGATTAGCATAGATGGATTGAACACTCAGGCTGTTAATCTTGATACTACAGATGAAGCAAACTCGAGCATATTAGGCAACAGAATGACAGGTTACGAGATTATTATTTGTAACCGCAATATGAATATATAGGACTGACTGACACTGTCTTAGTTTAGCATAGCAAGGACTTGTGCTGTAGCTGAAAACTTGATACAAGAGATAGAAATGATTCGCCGATGCAAAGCCAAGAGAGCAAAGACTTAAAGCTTGGCCACATCAATGTGCGATAATACTGAATTACAGATAGTTAGCTTAGTTTGGTTTATAACTCACCAGTACATACTCATTTGACTACTGCCTACAAACTATTAACGATGCCTTAGTTATCACGTAACAATCTGCAATGCTTTCTTTTTTCTTTTTTCAGGCAGCCCAGTAACAGATACCTCAACTATGCTACTGGTACTATGCTAGCTCATGGTGTCCTTTTAGCCTGTTAGCAAGGCAATATTGTATCAAAATGGCCAACAAGGCTCTATCCATAAGTCTTTCCAACCAAGCAGACTATAGCGCTGGGTGTCCCAGCAAGCTGCGTATAAATAGACTCCCGCCATGAATCACTTCACCGTGAGAGACAGCGTGCCGAAAATATGGATGCAATTACCGCGTTCCGCTTTTCAGCATGCTGAACGAAGCGCGGCGTCATTAATTTTTGTCACCCCTACCCCCCACCCACCTTTGGAGGTGACGTGCTGGAAATGACAAATTGGCCATTTTGTAGCGGCACATGAAAAAAAAACGTCTTCTATTTTGAACCTAATCTTCAACGCCCATTCCAATGAAGTTGTGACGTTGTGTTAAACATAAATACAAACAGAATACAATGATTTGCAAATCATGTTCAACCTATATTTCATTGAATACACGACAAAGACACGCTTTTATTTGCTAAAAACAATCAAGTTGATCAGTTTGAACATTGTCTTTGTCGTGTATTCAATTAAATGTAGGTTGAACATGATTTGCAAATCATTGTATTCTGTTTTTATTTATGTTTAACACAACGTCCCGACTTCATTGGAATGGGGGTTGTACTTCATATCATCATCATCATCATCATGGAGATCATTGAGATCATCAAATAAAATGCATTATTATTAAAATTAGTACTTCCCAAATCAAAATGTATTATTCATTGTGCCTACAATCGCAATAATGCATCAATCTAAGGGGGCCACCATGTCACTCTGAAGTGATGTCAAAACTACTGGAGCACTTTTGCCTGCTAATTTTGCACATTTGAGGACACTTCCATCCATCCATCCATCCATCCATTTTGTGAGCCGCTTCTCCTCACAAGGTTGGCGGGAGTGCCGGAGCCTATCCCAGCTGTCATCGGGCAGGAGGCGGGGTACGCCCTCAACTGCTTGCCAGCCAATCGCAGGCCACACAGAAACAAACAACCGGAACTGTGAGGCAGACGCTGACCAGTCGTCCACCGTGCCGCCTTGAGTAAGCTTGCTTTGTTGAAAATGGATCGGTAGGAACTGTGTCAGGGTGTCAACATCAAAGGTATTATTTATTGCCTAATTAACTGCTTTTGAAAAGTAGTGCACCGACAGTCGCGAGCTAGCTGCTCGCCACTAGCGACCATCAATGATCGTGTAATTAATTAGCATTGTTTGGGTGCAATAAATTAGCAATTGAACATGATTGTGGCAACGGCATATGATGGCATTATAACAGGCCCGTTGAAAAGTCGAAGTCAAGCCGGCCGCCACAACCGTTGCGCTGTTCATAAGCACAACCATTATGGTGACGTGCCGTCAACACGCTGTAAGGGCCAACTCCAAAATATAAGCCTAACACGGCATTGATGTCCATTATTACTGTGTGACCTTCATGAACAGTCGTTGCGTTGCGGCAGCTGGCTTAACTTCGTTTTTCGACTGGAGGCAGGCCTGAGTGCAGTCAATCTAAAACTTGACAAACATGCGAGAACAGCACTTGCAAGTCAGCTGGGTCGTGCGTCCGCCATTAACCGGCTGGATAAGTTGACGTGTCCAATGTTTAGCTTGTCATTGGGGAATTTCTACCCACTCTCTCTGGTTTTGTTTGTAAATAAACTGGACAGGGAGGACTGATAACCGTCAATATGGAAATTAGCCATTACATCGCAATTTGACACAATTCCGAACGACACGCTAGACAAGACGCTTTTTGAGAAATAGGCAGCCCCCCAAATGTGTTATTTATTTGTATACACCCGATTAAAAGTGCATTTTCCATAACATTTCCACGATAAAAACATGCAAGTACAGTTAAGTTTTAATTAAGGTGAAAGTTTGAGCCTGGAATTACTTGATTAAATGTATATTCTTTCCAACGAGTGTTCAACTTAGGACGCGCCACTGTGCTTTTACTTTACTTTTAAATCTGTGCTTACTGGCAAGAGTTTGAAGGTAATTATGCCACTTTTCGCTGCAGGTGAAAAAAAAAAAAATGGTTCCGCCTGTGCCGAGATGTCACAGAAAATGGATTTTTGCCGTCAACCTTCTTCGCTTTTAAAGCCCCGTGGGCGTTTTATGTTGTTCAGAACACACTGAAGATCAGGAAAAGAAAACGTCAATCACTGCAATGAGAAGCGAACTGAGCAACTCTAACAAAGCTGTTGCACCACATTCGTACAATCTCCATTATGTCGCTGGATTTCTGCTGTTCAAGTTGAGTGACGCGCTCCTTTTTGTTGTCGTTGTTCTCTTTCCACACACAGCTGGATGATGCGTGGCTGCTGCTCCGTTGAGCCCGGGATCGATATACCGGAAACCAGTTCAATCTGGGTGTGTCTGTGGTATTACTGCTGCACTGTCGCCTGGAAGAAAAGAGGTGAACACACACGCACACACACACACACACACACACACACACACTCACTCTCCATGATTGAGCTGCTGACAAAACGAACAAAAGAGAGATGAGTGTGTCGACTATGCAAGGAAACCTGACTCAGGAGCGAACGTACAAATGTTTTGAAATGTGACGAGTGTGTATGCTGAGCCAAACACGTGTAGGCTGATAGGGGTCATAAATTGTCTTTTAGTACTGAGCCAATAACTCGGAAGTGGCTTTCAACGGTCTTCTTCCTTATATGTGGAGATTCCCATTTGGAAAGATCATAAGCGTATGTGTGCAAATGTATCGGGACACCACAAAAATGGCTACCATTCATTGTTGTACCGGTGGAGAAGTGTGTCTCAATACCTTTGTACAGCAAGCCAATGACCAACAGTCACGTTAAAAGTATACGACACCACTGTTCTATATTTTCACCCATGATTTGAAGTAGAGAGCTGTCCAATTCTTTCTTTTTGTAGATTAGTTTCGAACCGGAGTTAAATGATTTTGCGCAGACAGACTATTTGACAGACTATTCGGTCACGCCTCTGATAGGCTATTGTTGTCGCACCGTGGCCAGTTGTAAAATAATAATACAAATTCAGTTAGAGGCATTAAATGGGGCCAAGAGGGCTGATTCTTCTAAAGATTGTTTTAATAATATTCTACTGTCAGGTCATAAAACAGTTTTAACATATATGACAAAAATCGTCTTTTTTTTTGAAAACTGCTAACTCTTCCTTTAAGTCATCACATGGGAAGTGTCTCTTAGACGGGAAGCCTTTATTTGGTAATGATATGAACTGATATTCCAATGCATGTCAAGGCAAAGTGGAATTGATAACAAAATCAAAAGCACTACTATGGACAAATGTGGCGCAATTGTACAAACAGAGGCAAGCCGGGTGGGACGCTTTTATTTTGTTAACGACTCGGAAATACAGCGCCCTGCATAAAATGGCTGTAATTCCTAAATGGAAGATGCCCTATTTTGCTGAAAGTGGTCTACCCTTCGGTCACATGTTGCGGGTTTGATTTCAAATCTAACATCGTGGTGCATAAAAACAACATCACAAAGATTCGCTGTCATTGTCAAAGAATTATTTCAGCGCATCCATAGTTTTTATACAGAATCTTGACGCTTGGATAAAATACGATGTGTGTTTGGGTGTGACTCTGCATATGAAAAGAATAATTGATGCAGTGAATGGAATGTGTCTACTGATATATGCTCTATGAATAAAATGAATAAGAAGCCATCACAACAGATTCCACTTTGTCTTGAAGTGAGCCAGTCGATCGCTGCGTCTGTGAGTTTGTGTCCCTGATTTGCATAATGTCTCTCTTCTCTGCACGACTGCGCTCTTATTCCCCGTCAGCGGACTTCCTTCCAAGACTCAAGCAATGATAATAATAATAATAATAATGATCATGATAATGACAATAGGCCACAGTAGCAGATGTACGTTCACGTTTGATTCCAGGCAATGCGCATGAACGAAAAGCCGAAGAAATGCGGCGGTCCCAGAGGAGCCCCATACGGAAGAAAGAAGACGATTCTTCTCATCAAGTGATTTGACTTGGAGAGTAAATGATGAAATGCCTGCGGTACCCTGCCTCTTTCTCAATGGAAGCCAGTTTACCTGGAATCCAAGCGCAAAAGAAAATCAAGTGCTGTTCAAGGGCCGCTCAGTTCCGTGAGCAGTAACAAATAGTTAGGCCTTCTTCTTCTTTGGTATTTTACGCAAAGGAAACAGAATCCGACATCGCCATACACTTGCTTCCGAAGTTCAGATAGATTTGGAAGCACTAGCTTTCAATGCTCTGCCATTTTACTGTGTTTCACTTCTTTTTATACTGGCTGACAATTAACAATGTTCAAAAAAGAGAGATGTTTGAGGCTCATCTGCAACGCAAAATTATTTGTACGCACTTAAGTCATTTAGGTTTTACTCTTCACGGTGGGTGAGGTTTTTTTTCAACACCTTTTTTTATGACGACAGGAGTCTTGTTTTGAATAATTAAAAAAAAAAAAGGTTTTGACTTGCGAACGAAAATTTGAGATGCGATCGCTGTAAGGTGGCAGGGAACTCGAATAACGGGCAGCGGTCGTGAAGAATTCGACCAAAAAGAAGTTTAGTTTTGGAGTCAAACTAAACAGAAAACAAAGAGGATCACGCCTTGCATATTTCCACATCGTTTCACCATAGAAAAGTATCTTAACTTAATGCTAACGGACAATGCAAAATGCCATAGATGGGCTAACGCGTAGTATCGGTGTTGCGGTGTTATACCCCAATAAGCATCGGATATTTCAACACAAATGGTGGAAAAACACATGTCCACAGATAATATAACAATACCCAAAGGCATATATTCTTCCTCCTCTGTGAAGAATGACTAATACAGAAGCAACTTTTGACCATCTCCATATCGATCAGTATGTCTGTGTTATACTGCCTCCAAGTGGCCAAGACACACACACACACACACACACACGACGGAGCAGCACAAAGTCCATGCAATTGAAGCACAAAATGCTTGAAAAACTTGACATTCTATTTCCTTATGGAAATATGTATGTTTTTATGAAGTACAATATTATAAGGTGCTATTTTTCTTCTTAAAAAACACAAAACATTCCAAACATTTTGGGGATACTGGAGTGAATGAATGGGATTTCCAATCATTTCAGTGGAAAAAGATGTCTGCTTACAGAACGAATTCAACTTGTATCTCAAGGCACCGACCACCGTATTAGGACACTTGGGAACTGGTTTTAAAAAAAAAAAAAAAAATGCATAAAATGTCGCCTTTAAAGATGTCTTGATCTTTTCATATGATTGCTCTTGAAATTTTAGGTTTTAAACGTAGATGACATTGTGGAAGTTCGCCAGGCTCAATGATAACATTCCACATGACATGCAGGGAGCGCAGGGGCCCGACGGAGAGCTTCATAAGCACGGCCGGTGGGGGGATCGAGACCTTGAAGAAAGAAAAGCCTCGTTTGGCGGGCTCGCCACGTCCGAAAAAAAGGCTTCAGTCGCCAGGCGGCTGTCGTTTCCATCGTCGTCGTCGTCGTCATCATTTTCCCATCCGCCGCTGCACATTTCTGACGACCCCAAAAAAAGTGGAAAAATGCCCAGTCAGATAATGTATGTGAGCCATGCTAAAATCCCAGTGGGCTTGCTTGCTGTGTGATAAATGGAAGCGACAGCATTTCTAAGGCATCTTAGGATTTCAAAAGCAAATCATAGCAAACGAATTGGCAGGCGACGCATCAGTAACCCATTGTTGCAAAAATCTAATTCATTGAAAACAACTATCATTCTGTCCAGTTGATCCTCTTTCTAGGCAAGGAAACACAAGTGGGTGTTCAAATTGGATCCTTACTATGAAGAAGAAAAATAAAGATTAGAATTAAAACTCATGGTACAAAATATAATTGTAGTATCATAATTCCATACAATACAAAATGTCTTTTACGTAAAAAAAAAAAAAAGAGGCAGAAATAGGATGGAAACACGCTTACAATGACTGGGAATGAACCCATCAGGCGACTGTACCACTACACCATTAGTGACCCCCCCCCCCCCCCCCCCCCATAAGGAAAATACCACTGGAGGATTCAAGCAACAAGAGAAATCATCTGAATGAATCTCCTCAACTCACTTCAGCATAGTTCCCTGTCAAAAACATCGCTCATCCAAATGGTGGCAAAGCACTGCTTTTGTCTAAAGGAAGAGCCTCAACTCCAAAATAGGTCCATGACACCAAGATGCCACCCGATGGCGGAAAAGCACTACTTTTGTCTCAATCAAGCTCCTCAATGCGCTTAAACGGAATTGCTTGGCACCTAAATGCCACAAGATGGTGTCAAAGCACTATTTCCATCGAAATGAAGCTCCTCAACGCCAACATAGTTCCTTGGCCCCAAGATGCCACAAAGGTGAATTTGAAAACGCCAAATGTGAATATAGGTCGACTACATACAGGTATTCAATACAGTGTAGTGATTCAATTGCGAAACGAGTCAATAAGCTTGTTTCTTAATCATTCCGTTCTTTTTTGTCATATGTCAATTCTTTGAAACGTGACCTTGGTCTATAAAGCACAAGTGATTGTGCCCTGCAAACCCTGCAAACCCTGCCTAGCAACAGAAACATACTTTTCCCAAGATTATAGAAATGTCACTGGAGGAGTAAACCAACAAGAGAAGCAAATGAGCCTAAATTCCAGTGTTTTATTGACCTACTGTAAAACTTGAAGCGCACGATTTCTGACCTGACACACCAGCGGTGACAGCCGCAGAGGTTCTGGTCAACCTCGAGCTTCGGAGTCCAATCCGTCACCTGTGGAAAAGGTCTCCCGCTTGGCGAGAGGTGTGGCTGTCTACTAAGCAGGCGCAGATGTCGGCCACGTTCCCTCGAGGGGAGGGGGCGGCCTTCGTCGAATGCCGATGAGGAGTTCATTGTAATTAGTTCGCCTCGGTGCTCAGCTCGCTGGTGGACATGTAGAGCGAGTTGACTTGTATGTGTGAGTGTGTGTGGCAGCTGCAAAGCAAACTTGACATTTGGAAGGAACAAGTGTTCCCTCAAGCGCCAGCTGATCCCTTTTCTCCACACAATGTATGAGGTCAGACAAATTGAGCGCCTCCTTTTTGGACAAATGGTGGCGGGGTCGCCGTCAAGAGAGTTGCTTATGGTGAGCTGCCATTCGATGTGCGAGCCACGTGTTCGGACGGTGGGCCGAAATGCACAAAGAAGATCATGTCAATCAAATCCATTTTGTTGGTGTGCTGTAGCTGTTCATCACACAAGTGCCTCCTCAGGTGTTGTCCCAGTCGGTCAATGCAGTCAAAACAATCCAGCTGTGTGTTGCCATAGCAACCGGACACCTGGACATGGAAACTTGTGAAGCTCAAAGTTAGAGCCACACTAACATTAAAAACATCATCATCAAATCCAAAACCAGAAAATAATTATTACCTTGAGGCGATTTTTATTAAAAGGGGAGA
This sequence comes from Phyllopteryx taeniolatus, assembly GCF_024500385.1. Taxonomy (NCBI): domain Eukaryota; kingdom Metazoa; phylum Chordata; class Actinopteri; order Syngnathiformes; family Syngnathidae; genus Phyllopteryx; species Phyllopteryx taeniolatus. Next base: position 26,539,592 of record NC_084510.1, read on the forward strand.
AGAAAATAACTCAAGCGGAAGCAACATGTAGTCGGTAAAATTAGCTAAATATATCGAAAGATTTTTTTTTTTTTTAAAGTAGAAGGAGCACAAACACTCATGTTGTTAGTTTCTGTGTGAGTCCATCTCTTACAATATCGTCTTGTTGGAGCCCAATAGAGGCGTGCTTTGTGGAGGTCTTTGGTTGCACGATGAAGGTCTGGTTGCTGGATGCACTCCAGAGCAGGGTGGGAACATCAATCCTGAAAAGACTCTGCCACACATTCCCATCCTTCAGCCCAGCAGCCGCAGTGGACTACCCTGAAAAACTTGTGAATACAGTCAAGCAGCAAATCTCATAATGTACTGGAGTACTAATACTTTGTCCGAAGAAACTGCCTAAACATCGGAAAACAAAGCAGAAGTATAGTCCGGCCTGGCCCTGCGCTGCTCACACAACATCTGACGACCAACGGGGTTGATGGTCAGCATAACGTTACACGCCTCTGGGCGTCTTTAGAGTAATTGAATTCGTGAAAGGATGAAGTGCTTCTTATACGTGCAGTACGTGAAGGGACAGAAATATTGGTCTTCAAAAACTGCCCGTCCAAATGTGGCGTCCCCCAGGGTTCCCTATTAGGGCCCATACTTAATTAATTTGATGGATGGATTGACTTTATTATTTGGACAAGGGAAGAGAAGGAATTAATGAATGCTCATCAGATAGTGACTGTATGTCGCCCCATAAGCTGCTGAGCCAATACCGAGTCCGGCTTTCGTCACTACGGTGGCTTCTGCTTGTGAAAGCAAAGCCCAGAGTGCCGTTTCAAAAAAAAAAAAAAAAAAAAGACAGTAAAAGCCTTTTCCCCGGTGGGGATGGTCTTACTGCCGGAAAGGGTTTCAGACAGTGTAGTCTGGCCGTCGCTTGAAAGTTGCTCTGGATCTTGTCCGTCCCAGCCTAGCTGTTGAAAACTGGGTCTGTGGCCAGTTACGATGCAAATTAACCCCAGAAAAACTATTGACTTGTATGTTGAATTTCACACTTGGTGGACAGGCAAGCATTCCAGAAAGCCTGCTCTTTTTATACCAAGTAAATTTGACTAAATATGTCCCCTCTTTACAGATCTCTTGAGTTTTCGGTGAACGTCAGGATGTGCCATGTTAATATAGACACAATCAATACATTTCAATCTTGCACTACAGCGGCCCACTCTGTAAACCCGCTGTATCCTCGAGAGAAATCCTACTTGTGACTACATTGGCTACAAAAACATCCGAGTATTCCAAACATGTTCCACGGAGCTCCAGAGACCCATGATGGCTGTTAGTTTTTGGACCATACGTGCTGACCTCAGCCAAGGAAACTCGCGCATGCAGGAAGGGAAAGCAGGTGCATCCGTGCATACTCATTTAGACTAACAATGAGATTCACTGGCAAAAAGGCACACGAGGAAAAGTTTACACAGCGTCCCAAAATTGTATTACTGTTACATGCATTACACTTTTAATATTGGATTTATACACTTTTATTAACCGCATTATTTTCTATTAAGAAAGCGTATCTCTTGGGGGGGTGGAGCCTCAATGTAATGTTCATAATACAACTTGAGGAAAAGCATGGATACAGTACTTGAAAATGTACCTCCTCCTGTCTTTTATGGTGACAGAAAAATAATAAGAAAAAGCAAAGAGTAAAAGTAGAAAAACTTATAATAGGAAATAAGCTTTTTTTTAAGCGAAATAAAAAAAAAAAGTAATTGTTAAAAAGTGAAATACAAAGTACAAGTAAAGAAAAGGAAATGCCAATATAAATCAAATTAAGTAAAATGAAGTTGATAGAAAAAGTAAACGTTTTCATGTTCATGTCACGCGAGGGTTGCTTGTTGCTAGGCAGAATTCATAGGGACTCCATCCTGTCTGCCCAAAAGGCCAATGTAAAAAAAGCAAAACGTCCCGCAATGCATGTAAATGAGCAATACACATGCGTTCGTTTTAAAACTGTATCGACGCTGTATTAGACAAAACCCGAACACAAACAGTGCCCTCTGGTGGTAAAACCTATTTCAGTGCCAAAAGGTGAGCCAGATAGTGCAAGAACTTTACTTCCCCGTTCCAAAAGATGTAACAAAAAAAACAGGTTTTGTTGTACAGGTTGGTCACATTAATGGTAGAAAATGTTTAGAAATGATTTATCCTGGTTACTTTTTTTTATTTTTTATATATATATATATATATATATATATATATATGACAAAAACCTGGCACAGGGGTGTGTAGACTTTTTATATTCTCTAAATAAAAATACATATTCGAAAGAGAGGCAAACACAGAGGCATATGGTGCGAGACGCTGAACCCGAGGCCAGTACTTGGTCGCCTCCGTTTGTTTCTCTTTTGGCCGCGACTCCCCTTTCCCGTTTTTCAACGCCCGACGGCCCCGCTCTCTCTTGTCGCAGTCCAACCTGCTTGATGTTCACTCTCCTGTGAAAGCGCAGTCTGCAGCTGCTGGCCGCAACTAAAAGGACAACCCCCCCCCCCAAGCACATTTCTGCCTAAAGCAAATTGGGGTCAAGCAGTCTTGCTGGAAGGCCGGAAGTGGCTCCCGTCAAGCCTGTGTGTGTGTGTGTGTGTGTGTGTTGCACTTTCAGCATCAGTTAAATACTTATGTCAGTTTGTGGTGTTTAAGCGCAAACACAGTAAACGTACAATATACCGTATTTGTTCAGATCGGGGCTGGGAGGGTTTCTGTTTACGCAACCGCAGAGTGACCACACTCAGCCGGACGACGCAGCACGAGTCCATTTTACGGGTCTACGGCAGGGGTGGGCACATTTTGGTCATCAAAAGTCCACATTTAATTTCCAAAAGGGGCAGATGGGCCAGGTGTCATTTGTAAATGAGTTAAAAAAAAAATAAAAAATAAAAAAAAATCAATCAAACCGCAAATAATCTGCCGCAAACCCAAGGAAATTGCAGACGTTTTTTTAAAATTGTGTTTTTTTTTTTTTTGAAAGCGGCAACGGCCAACCTGGCGTACCCGGGGCGCCGCCACTTCCCTGCTGAGTGCCCCTCACCCCCTACTGTCCCCGTAGTAAAATAAATACTATTGAACTGCGAGTGGTGGGAGCAGAAAAGGTTTGAACTGGGGATCGTCTTTATCCATCCAGAAGCAGGAGGGGATTTGGAACCACCCATTGCAAATGCTGTACTCGATCTCATTAGTGCGAGCAGGCCAGCGGCGACCTCGAAAACGCGATTCAATTGCCGGGAACCTACTGAGCGTTTTCTTCACGAGGGTTCAAGTTTGCAAGTACGATGAGTTATGATTGGCCACTGCTGAGAGGGTCCGAGAATGGGCGGTGGCGTTCTAATAAGCGGCGATCGCATTTGGCTCAAGGTGATCACGCGGGTTGGCATTTAAACGTCAGCTTGGGCGAGGGCAAACGGTCAGGAATAGCTGCCGGTGTCACTAGCATAGCTTTGGGACATTTGAGTTTTGGTTTTTTTTGCAGGTAGATTACATTCAATTACAAATTTTCGTCATGATCCACTCTTGAGTTTTGTTTTTTCTCTTTTTTGTGTTTTGTTTCCACATTGAGGAGTTGAGCTATCGTAGTCAACTCTGCGGCCACACCAGATTGTTGCTTTGTCTTTGCCGTTTGCTGTGCTGCATTCTTTATTGCTGGCTTTTTGGATGCCGCGTCGAGTTTGATGTATTTCGCTCTTTTTTTTTTCTCCCCATCGAGTCTGACATTTTCCTGGTATTCCTCCTTGCGCCTTGTTTTGTTGCTGCTTGTTGACGGTTAATCTGTTAGTCGAGCTTTACGCTTATTAGTCTTTTCTTTTGTTCATAATTACTATTTTCCCTACTTTTCAGTCGTGCTTTGGCACCAGTTTTCTATTGTACTTTGGACACATCTTTGGACTGTTTCCACTCGCATTACCTTTGTAGTTTCATAGTTGCGTTTCAATTTCCTATGTTACAAAAATCCATTTCCTGTTCTATGGTTGACATCACACACACACACACGCAGTGTTTCCGTGTGCATCGTTTCTTTTATTCAGCCAATTTTGACAATCAGGACAACATCCGTTCGTAACATTTTCCTCAACACAAATGAGGTTCGCATTCTGCAAAACAACACACACTTTTTTTTTTTTTTTTATTATGAAAAAACACTACAATGTTGTTTTTTTTGTGCCCTAAAACGAAAACACCCACCCCACCCTCCCACTCCTTCAACATGTAACATCTGATGATTGAATAACAGTGTGTGGAGGCTAAAATGCGTTTTTTTTGTTTTTGTTTTGTTTTTTTTAAAGGTTACAGTCCTCTTTGCAGTAACAATCTAACAATAAAAATCATTTTAATCATTTGAACATTTTTGGGAGTGGCTGTGGTGTGTTTTATTTACAAGTTGTTTAAAAGGCTTGTCGTTTGTTTTATGTGAATGGCGTGCCCTTGAAGGTCACTTGAAAGGCACTGATTGGATGGCACACAAAAAATGTTTTTTTTAAAAAAAAACAGACATTCAAAATAATGTCGCTGTCTAATGAAAAACAGTTAACTCTAAATTCGATTTTTTTTTTTCAGTGTGCATCCTGGTGAAAAGCAAAAAATTACCCAAAACTCATTCAGTGGCGTCCCCGGGAAAATCAGCCCCCAAAACCAGTTGTACCGACTGACCAGAAATTTGGTGGACAGGTCCTTGACGAAAAAGCCTCAAGGACCTGTCCCCAAACTTGTTTTTTGCAAAAAGCTGCAGATCCATCCTTTTTAGTGGACAGCGACATTATGCTAAAAACCTGTGGAATGGTCGCAATGACAAGTGATTTGGATTGAAGTCCTGATTCGATGATGCATCGCTGCCAACAATTGCCGTGCACTTATACGAGTGCTTTATAAACAACAGCAAAAAAAAAAAAAGAAAGATATATGAAAAATATGACAGAATTCCATCTCAACAGACATCAAGTCATCCATCAGCCGCTCTCCTCTATAACAAAGATTTTAGTTGTTTAAATATGAATAATAAAGTGCTGCTAAAATGTTTTCTTTTTCTCCTTTTTACCGGTTTCCTCTAACAAGAGACGAGAGCAGCGATTACAGCAGAAGACGGCGAGGCCGAGCAAGCTCAACAATACGACTGCGACAAATGGCGGCCCACAACAACGCAACGCAGAGCAAGGCCGAGGAGGATTGATCCAAGACAAGACAAGATAATAGGGCTGACTTTAAGTTTTGGTCCATTTTTTTCCCTACCCACTTCCACTCTAATAAATGCTTTCCCAGACATGTGAGGCTCTGACAGAAAAGAAAAAAAAAGGATGCAGCTGAGACTAACGACTGCACGATTTGAGTTTTTTTTAGTGCGATATCGTAAAATTCATATCGTCGACTCCTCCTCCTCTTAAAAAAATTACGATTCAATTCATGGGTGACCATACACAGCAGTATCAGGGGACACACTGGGGGGGACTAAGCAAATTACGACACAAAAGTCGTAATGTGTTTGATCAATTGGATGTCCAAATACTCACAAATGTAAACACAAGTGCAGTTGACTTGTGATATTTGTGCTAATTAAAACTTCATTTTACTTGCAATAATATTTTGTCTGTTCTCAGGAATATTCGTTTTATTTTCAAGAAAAATGACTATTCCTTCCTGTCAAGTTTATGACTCTATAGTTGGATTACATTATGACTACACATTTCTAGTCACTTAATATCATTTAAAAAAATTCAATTCAACGTTTAGTTATGTCAAATATTTGTACTTTATTCTTATTGAAAAAAAACCTTCATAAAAATATTTGATTTATCCATTTTTTTGCTTCTAATATTGCAATCGTGGTTATTGTTAAAGCTTTAAATTGTTCTCGTACAATTTGGATTTTTTTCTTGGAATATTACATAATTAAACATTTTTCACATAGAACTTTATAATCGTAAAATATTTTCTCATAAAATTTAAACTGATCGCAATATTTCAACTTTATTAAGTTAAAAGCACAAATAGAATATAAAAATAAAGGTTTTCATTGTTGAAAAAGTTCATTTATTCTCATACATTTTGAATTTTATGCTCATAATATTATAGCTTTCTCAGGCCCAAAATTAAGACTTTTTTTCTTGTAAAACTGCCATTTCATAATCTTAGTATTATGAAGTTATTCTTGTAAAAGCGTATATTATGGTCATAATTCTATGACTTTATTCCCCAGGTATTTTTTCAGTGTGGCCCTGAACTCCTCTGCATGAATATTATCAACTGCATATACACCTTTTCTAAAAAAAAAAAAAAAAAAAAAAAAGGGGTAAAACATTGTCAATCTACAGTCAATAAGTAATATAAATACATATCATTGAAAGAAGCACGAAGATATAGTAAAGTAACAAGACGTGAACGACATCACTTTTTCCTCAGTAACCTATTGCGGTGGTATGGGTGGGTGGGGGGGGGGGGGGTTATTTAATTGAAAAGTGCGCCATCTAGAGGAGGAAGCCTTGCAGGAGCTACAGTGCATTTTACAGTATGTTTGCTCAGTGAAGAAGTAGATCCATAAAAAAATAAGGCGGTCTTTTTCCTTCTTTGAAATATCAAAACCGTTCCGACGCGCCTCTTTCACATCTCCCGGGACACACGCTGCCCGTCGAGAGAGGTGTGTGTGTGTGTGTGTGTGTCAGTACGGGGTGGGCAGCAGAAGACGTTAAGGAGAATCACACACGGTGAAGACGACCGAAATGTGCTGGCAGTGTGAAAATGATTCTACGCCGGGACCCTTAGCCTAATCCCCTCCTCCCCCGCACCTCTAGCCGCTCCCCTCCTCACTGTGATCAAATATTTGTCCCATCGCTTGGGCGCGGGGGCCGCTTTAGAGCTGTGAGTCGGCCCCCAGGCTGTTGAGCTCCTCGTGCTTCTCGCCGCCCGTGACGGCGCTCTGGCGGAAGCCGGACGCGATCTCGTCAAAAGTCCGGCCCTTGGTCTCGGGGACCTTGAAGTAGGTGAAGATGAAGAAGAAGAGCAGCAGCACGATGAAGATGACGAAGACGTAGGGGCCGCACGCCGTCTGCACACGAGACACCGCAGGGAGAACATACGGTACATTAGATGACAATCCTTGATGACTTTATAGTCACATCAATTTCCTACTCTCGTAAAGTAAGGACGATATCATCTCGCTTTCCTAAACCTAACAAACGAATGAACTCAAATGACTTGAAAAGGAGCCAAATA